>NW_027286852.1:5840000-6125297 GCF_022747635.1 Hetaerina americana
AAGGCTGAGCATTTAGCTATTTTTCTACACAGGCTCCTTGGCGAGTCGAGTTCTCTTCTCTTCCCTGAGAAAAGTGCCCCCCAAAAGACCACCAAAAATCCGAAACCTTGGGGGTTTCTTTTCTTATTTGTGTGTTTCTATATTTTTGTCTTTGCCCACTAGTGCTAACTTAATATCAGCTATACCTACACCACACAAGCTGTCTCCCATCCCAGACAAAACGCTCGATTCACAACGCGGACACCGTATTTGCAACACCACAGCCACTCTCAACAAATACCTTCTTAATCTACATCATTTAGGGGAGGCGGCGGAGAGTTGAGGTCATTTGCGCCATTGGGGATGGACAGGAAAGGATGAAGGGTGAAGAGAAACCTGGCGTCGGCATTAGAATTGTTTTTCAGAATGAAAATGAGAGAGGAGCAAAACACACGACCGGAGCGACACTATAACCCTTCCCAGCAACGGAGGCATCTCAATATCTGGAGCACCACTGTCGCTCCATGCAACTGCTCGGGAATGGGGTGCATCCTTCGCACTGAGGCTCTGAAACTCAAATAGAGGAGAAAAGGACAGAAGGTGGACGGACATCCACAGAATTAAAGAAACACAGAAGCAGTTGAAAGCAAGCAATTCACCTCTTCCGGGCTAGAGCTGGAGACTATAGGATTGTGTTTCGGAGGTGGTCTAACATAGGAATTATGAGCGGAATAAGACATACGCAATTTTCACGATAACCGCAATGTATAACATGATTTATTTTTGAGTAAATTGACGAAAAACGGTATAAAATCAATATCACATCTTTCCGCAAAATGCGTTTGTATGCGCCCATTTTGTTTGGAGACAATGAGTTTGTTTGGTCTTGTGTGAGGACTGATGTATTCGGGGAGGATATGGCGAATGAATTCAATCATGCAAAATGGCCAGATGCGTGTGTGCGAATGAGGGCTGATGTGATTTCATTCAAGAGGGGGTAATCGGAGTGAGGATACAGGAAACGGCGGGCGAAGAGGATTCGGAGAACGGGAAAGTGGAATTTTGTCCAGTTGAACAAGCCGAGAAACAAACTTGCTTGAGTAGACATTGAAAAATCATTACATTTCCTTTTGTAGCCAATCTTAGGAGAGATTCAGAGATTTTGAGGTCATGGCTGGGAAAAATGGGTAGCTTCTTTTTCTGTTAACACCACAAGTGGCAAAAGACTTGTGAGGAATGGTAATATAGAGAAGAATGAAGATGGAAGAATTTAAAAGTAGGCACAGGGTGGAAACGGTGGCGATATCACCTGCCTACTGGCAGAAACAAATAAAAAACGAATGAATATCGTAAACAAACATAAATAGTTAAAAATTATAACATGTATTGATTCTTTATTGTTAATATATTCAACACATGATTGTTTCCCCTTTTAGAAACATCAAATTCGTATTAAACTCATGGCGGGTCGAATCAAAAGGATTCATTTTATCGCCGAAAGAAATTATTATTTTTCATGAAAAAAATAACACCCTACGATGGAAGGTTTAAATAAGAAAAACTGAATATTGAACGTTGAAGTACAAATTTACATGAACCAGTCGAAAATAATCTCAAAAGATTTCATAAGCTGTGGCACGTAGTAGATGCAACTACAATCTATGTTTGCGTTATTGAATACATTTTGACCTTTGAATAAACCAGCCAATGTCAGCGTGTGGCATTAATTCTTTATTGCTCTTCAATTATGGACGAAACTTTTGACTGACATAGATCTTTTTGTACATAGAATTGGCAATCGTAGAGTGAAGACTGCTAGAGAGAGAATATTAGGTAGACGAGTTTGAGGGCGGAAAATAATTCTTTTGATTATTTGAAAAAAAATTAAATGAAAAAATAATTTGGGAACCATGATGTGCGGTAGGAATAACGATGATTGTCCACAAATTAACTTCCACTATGCTACTAAATATGCACTGGAATATATATATATATATATATATATATATATATATATATATATATATATATATATATATATATATATATATATATTTACTCTCTAAAACAGATCCAAATATTTGCCATACCTCTGGACTAGTTTGGAAATTCCATCAGCATAAAATTCTGCCAAGTGAGTTCACAACCGATGACGGCATCTTGGAGTTCCTCGTCGAGACGAGAACAAGACTTGTGGTTTTCTAACGTATTAGCCAGAATTACCTGCTACAGACTCCTAGAAATCTGGGGAAAGGTTTATAAAGAACTCAAATATCGTAAAACGTAGGTTTTCACGAACTTTTTCTTCAGTTTTTCAGATTAGTTCAATGTTAATCACAGATGGACGGCCGCTTTTGTCGTCATCATGGACAGTCATTTGTCCGTTCACTCTTAGACAAACGACACCACTGACGCACAACGCTGTCGCTCATTACTTAGTCTGTGCACGGCACAAATTTCGCGGCAGCAGCTTAGAAGTTCAATGCCGGTAAATAACTTATCGCTGAACATATTTTACATTTGGCGGAACTTCCAATGATATTTTTCACTTTGACTGGCTTTGCAAACAAACAAAACGGCGTGGCCTTCCAATCACTGCAGGTCGCGGCGCACTGCCCTAGGGTGTGTCTATGCAGCGACCATTCCGCTCCCTCAACTACTTCGCTCGCTACACGCAAGCTGAGGTTACCCGCTGCACAGCTCTCGTGAATAGAATTAAAAATTGCATCATGTAATGCAATATCATCATAAATATGTAATTTGGCGGTGAAGCAGTGCTCTTAACTCTCAACCCACCAAATATCAACCAAGGCGCAGCAGTCTACAAGTATTTATGAAACGTTGCCAGAATATAAAAATTTAGGAAAAAACAGTAGATTTATAAAGAGAACATGGATTAGCGCAACTAATATTTTTAAAACACTAAACAAAGGGTTTTAATGGATGAGGGAAACAAAGAGACCTCATGGCATTCTGCGATAATAATACAACTGGAACGGAATCACCATCAAATACAGAAACCAGGGCCTTGTTGGCTCCTACGTACATGAAACGCCCCCGGTTCCCTGAGTCAACGGATTACGCTCCAATTAATAATTTGGCTCTCATTATTGTTCATCAATCTTAACTATCCAATGCAAAGACCAATTGTTTTTTTTTGCTGAATAAAGTAACAACACTTTTGAGATACATGCTCTACTAAAGAAGTTATTTCGGAAATAAATAAATAGAAAGCAGCATCAGGCCCTACCAGGCAGAGTATCCGAAATTTGCGAGAAACGGCAAGTGAAAATGGGAAAGGAAATGAGGAAATAGTTGATAGACTCAGGTGGGAGCCAAGGACCACGCACCACTACATCTAGCGTCGGCGGGAAACAAGTTTGGTGCTGCTTATACTCGTACCACCAGGACAATGTCATCATTTATTAAAATCAAGGGTGCGAAGGCATTTACCTGCAACACAACATATTAGGGGATATCAGTGAGAAGTATTGCCAAATAAGGTCTTCCACTTTTTTCGATAGATCTGACATTATTATACACGGTCTGTCTCAGGCGTAGTACTACCGAGTAGATTTAAAGAAATTAGTACCACTCTCAGTCTTGGAAGTAGCCCCTTCTGCTGCGTCCGCACACCGCCGCCAGCGGCGTTTCAACGCCTCGTACGCCTTCTGGAAGGCGGCGGCCGGAATGCTGCTAAGCTCCCTCGTCACGGCCTGTTGTAACGCTTCCACCGAGCCGTGTTCACGTCATTTCAGCACAAATTTCAGGCGGGGTAAGAGGAAGAAGACTGGTGCGACAAGGTTATGGCTATATGGTGACTGAGGCATGGTCGAGAAGCTCTTGCCAGATCCGTCTGCGAGTTTCCTTTTCCATCGTCCGAGAGCAATCGCGGCAATAACTTCGCACTCACATTTCTTATGCCCATTGTTTCGGTCACAAGTCGTTGCACATCTCTTTTAGGGATGCCAAGTACATCAGAAACCATGCGAACACTAAATAAGCGATCCCTGTCCAGCTACATTTTCACTCTTTTAAGATTATCGTCACTTTTTGAGTTTGAAGGGCGTCCTCCTAAACATTCAGGGTCTTCAATAATTTCTCTACCCTCCCGAAATAACTTTTTCCACTCAAAAACACCCGATCCACTTCATGGCGTTATCGCCATAAAATGCCTTGAGCATGCCATGAGTCTCTTTCCCGGTTTTGCCTAGTTTCACGTAAAACTTTGTGCGTAAAAAATAGCGCTTTTCCAATGTTCGTTTCATAATGTTGCGTAACGAGGGGATGTTGCATAGCTTTCGAAAACGAACGATCCGCACTTCACGAAGTTTGGGATCTAAGTAACTGCCACCAGACTCCAGCCTTTCCTGGGACTCCCCTCCTTCAAACCCAGCCAGAGAAACTGCTATCTATTTATCGTAGAAAAAGTAAGTCCAACTACTTTCGGGTCAGACTCTGTAGTTAACTGTAATCATGACAACTAAAATAGAAACTAATTTTAACAGGATTGTCATTTACGTTACGCACTGAATTTAAATACGTCCTCTTTAAACTAGTCCGTCGTCTTCAATCTAGCTGTAAAGATTCATTCTGAGAAGTGATGATTCTTCTTTCCATTAGCGCCTCTTTGCTGCTTAATTATTAATTTTGCTCTTTTTTTTTAATTATGACTCTCAAAACGTTCCCAACTAGTTTGTTTTTATAAATAATTTATGAAGAAAAAGAGCATGAGTGAGTGCGCACGAATTTCAGAACGTCTTGCCTGATCGTTGCCATGGTAGCATTTCAAACAGAAAAATCAATAATTTGCCCGAGAAAATTCCTAATGAAGCCTTGCCCATTATCTTCACGTAAAGAAAGGCCCTCCGACCGAGGTGGGGGAGATCAAAGGAGATGGGCCCGGGAACGGCGGCCCTCCACCGAGATGCCCTCTTCGCGAGGCAACGCCCCAACGAATCCAATTAATGGTCCACCCCCTCGCGCCCGCCGCTGGCGTGTTTCACCCCTCAAAAGAGGCGCCAAGATTTAAATCGACGACCCGATGCCCCTCCGGAGACACAACAGAGGGCCACGCCCCCCCTCCCTCCCTCCCTCTGCACTCATTTCGGGCGGGCGGAGAAACACGAAACCCTGGAGAAATTAAGATTAGCTTGAACTTTAAGATGTCGTTCGAGATCAAACGCGAATTTCTCATGCCATTCTAAAAAGATTGAGGGTGAGGAATACATTGTCATTAATGAGAAAAATAAAATCTTCTTCGCGGATACAACCGAATTATTTTTGCCTGAAGAAATGGGAAACTAAAGTTTGTCCAAGGAAAACCAATCAGGTCAAATTGCCTCCTTTTTATGCGCGTGGTGACCTCCTCTCTTCGTGGCATTATTGGGGTACGATCCACTGCAGCAGAGCTCAGTATCATTTTGAATGATGGCCACGAGCTATATTCTTTCGTAATTCCCCTTTGTGGGCTTAAATATTTCCCGTGTGTCGCAGCAGTCCAAGGGGTAGAATGATGGACTTCTGGCCGGAGGGCCCGAGTTCGATTCCCGGGCATGTATCTCTGGGCACCTGCAGCTCCAGCCAAGCTATGTTATTTTTCGGGTACCACATCTTCCTGGGAAACCATACCCGGCACAGGGAAAGGAACTGGCCCCCCTACCCTGATGTGTGAATTTCACACGCCGCTGGGCTTAGTGCTGGGTGAACTCTACCATCACCTACTAAACCGACCTTCGGGTTGATTACTGTGTTAATGGAAAACATATATACACAAATATATATATATACATATTCATATATACTAATATATATTATACAAATGAGTCTTACGAATGATAAGACAAGACTCAAACAAATTGGTACCTTTTACATATATGAAGGCATTCCACCAAGGAAATTCAATATGTACCTTCAAATGTTAATATTTAAAAAAATGGAGAGTGATAATCTCTTCAGCGTCAATTCCCTTTTCAGAAAAACTGTGGGCCGCCTTAGGTGGAAACCAGGAATTTCATGAGCAGAGGTTGGTTCCATGACCAGACTGGGAAGATAACGGGAACAGCCAACTCATTTAAGTAAATTGTAATGCATTCTTAAATCCGTCAAGTCAGAATATAATGATCAATAAACTTATTTTCAGTTAAGATAATTTAAAACACAATTTACTTATATAAACAATTACTTTGTTTTTGTTAACCTCATTTTCAATCATTTGATATGAACCAATGTTCCATACAAATATGTATGGCTAATGGCATAATATTTTGGATATTTTCTTTGTTTGAACCAGCATAATTCAAAACGGCGTCATCAGTCAACAATATTATATGGATTATTCATTCTTAAATATTAACCGTTTGTATAAATTAAAAACAATATAGAACCCCTAACAGAACCTTGTGAAACTCCAGCAATAAGTACAGGTGTTGCCTACCTGCATTCGCTAATGACAATTCGTTAATAACTATTCATATAAGCAACTCATGCGATCAATTGTGTAAAACCCTTACGAGTAATCTCAAAAAATGCGCCGGCGGGTGGTTTATATGAGTCCATTGATTCGTAAACGCAATTTCCTTGCCCTTCATTCAGTTTTCTTTCAGCATAAAAATCCTAATTAATTTTTTCTAAAGAAAAAGATATTCGACTTCAAGTCGAAGTCCAATAATTCATGCTTGACCAGCTTTTATAAGAGTTTGGTAAAATTCGATAAGAATGAAATCCGTCGATAGTTCTATATTTTTCTCCGTTCTCTTTAGCAAAGAAGAGTTCTGCTTTACTGCTGAGACATCAGTCATAAGAATTCATTTATGAAAATGACGATATAGTGGGCGCTGAAAAATAACGTGTTTCAATAGGTAAATATTTAATCCGTCATAGTAAGGTGCTTTTTTTAATTAGAAAGGGTCCACTATTAAATGAATTATGTCATCGGAGTGGACGTGCTCAAGACACAAGAAGATGACGTTGACTCCGTGGAAACCGATATTTCCTGAAATAGGATCCATTACGTCATGGAGCCACCATTAACGTTTTGAAATGTGTTCATATAATAACAGTTACAAGGTGACAATTTGGTAATGTGTGCTATTTTAATATTTAACTATTTTTCATGCAAAACATGCGATAATTTTTTTAACAAATGACAACGTTTACATTTTTTTCTGCTTAACCCAATTGGACTCAACACTTTTTGCCGGCAGTGGAACACTAAAAATATAAACAAGGAATATCAGGAGCATCTCCGTAGAAGATAACAATGATTCTCTACCGATAAATATTCACTATTTTATTTCTAAAATGCAAAGACAACTTCAACATTTAAAAAAATATTCTTTAATTATGAAACATACGAGGGTCATCCGGAAAGTAGTACCCGTTCGTGAAATAAAAAGACAAAAGTAAATATTAACAAACATAAAAAATTTTATTTGAAAGAGGATACTTTAAACTACTTCTCAACATAATCTCCAAGCAAATTAAGGCATTTGTCATAACGTGTGACAAGTTTCTGTATTCCTGCTGCATAGTCCTTCGCCGCCAGCTCATTGAGATACGCGAGGGACCCATCTTGCACAAATTTTTGCATAATGCAGATGGTGTTTAACAATTTCATGAACAATTGTTCGAGAAACATTGGGAAAATGCTCACAGATGTCATCAATTGTGACGCGCCGATCGTTCCTCACGAATTCGTCAACTGAGCTCACCAGTTGGTCTGTAATGACAGACGGTCTCCCCGAACGCTCATCGTCGTGTGTGTTCCCCCTCCCCATGTTGAAGTTGCGACACCACCGCCGAACAGACGACTCGTCCATTACATTGTCTCCATACACCTCCTTTAATTGGCGATGAATATCACATGGGCGAACGTTTCTTGCATTGAGGAATTTAATCACTGCCCTCACTTCACAACTGGCGGCGTTCTCAATTTTTTTAAACATTGTAAACAATCACAGAAACAACACAGGCAATGCTAGCGTCACGCAACTTGGCTCAGAGAAGGCAGACAAGCCACTGAAGCTATCTGACCTCGTCCAGCGGCTACTCGCGTCGTCAGCACTTCATGCGGCACGAACGGGTACTACTTTCCGGATTACCCTCGTATTTGAACAAAGAGCGATATCAAGTATGTAACAATTTAAAGGCTTCAATATAGAAACCAAACTAAATAAGGCCGTCGGGGTAGATAACATTCCTGTGGAACCACTGAAATGTTTAGGAAAATGTGGGAGGAAGAGGCTATATGGGCTGATCCGTAGTATTTATGATGAAGGAATCTGGCCGGAAGACTTTGTGAGATCAGTTTTAGTTCCTATTCCGAAAAAGGCAAAGGCTATATCATGTGAGGTCTACAGGATGATAAGTTTGATATCCCACGCAGCTAAAGTTGTTCTCAGGATCATAAGCAAAAGGATAGAGAGTAGGGCAAATGATTACTTAGGGGATGATCAGTTTGGGTATAGGAAGGAGAGAGGAACGCGTTTGATAGATGGAATTGGGAAAAACTAATGAGTATATTGCATAAAATAGGAATAGAGTGGAGGTAAAGGAGGCTATTCCGCAACCTGTACGTCTCAGACTGCTCAGGTGCGAGTGGGGAACGGGGAGTCCGGTTGGGCAGTGTAAGGAAGAGGTGTAAGGCAGGGTTGCCCATTATCACCGTTGTTGTTCAACATGTATGCAGAGGAAATTATTAAAGAGGCACGGGAAGAACTGGAGGTAGGAATGAAAGTGGGCAGGGAATTCGTAAAATCAGTTAGGTTTGCAGACGACCAAGCTTTAGTTTGTCAGTCAGCCAAGGGGCTGCAAACGTTGCTTAGTGAATTGGAAATTCAGTGCGACAGGTATGGGATGAGAATCAATATTAATAAAACAAAGGTTATGCGATTTTCTAGAAAGAAAAAGGCTAAGCTTAGCATTAGATTAGGAGGGCAAAAACTAGAGCAGGTAGAAAAGTTATCTCGGTAGTGTTTTGGACCAATAGGGTCAAAGTACTAGGGACGTAAGGAGAAGAATTGCGCTAGGCAAAGAGGCTCTCACAAGGAGGGAGTTGATGACGGGAAGGTTGAGTAAGAATGTTATGAAAAGACTCGTGAAAACTTTGATATGGAGCGTAGCTATGTACGGCGCGGAAACGTGGTCATTGAAGCAGGAGGATAGACGTAGACTGGAGGCTTTTGAAATGTGGGTGTGGAGAAGAATGGAGAAGGTGAAATGGACAGAGAAGAAAACAAACGAGGAAGTACTTGGTATGGTGGGATGAAGAGAGGGGTGTGTTGGGAGAAATCCTATGGAGGCAGGAAAAGTGGATGAAGGGGGTGTTGACCGGCAGTGGGATGTTGAAGACTGTGATAGAGGGTAGAATGTTGGGCAAAAGAGGAAAGGGAAGGAACGGGATAGGGATGCTGGACGGGATGAAGGGAGGAAGAAGGTACTCAGAGTTGAAGAGGGACCTCCAAGTGCAGTAGTAGTTTTGAGGGGAGGCGACCGACAGCTGAGGTTATTTGTGCCATAGGGGATGGACAAGAAAGGATGAAGGGTGCAGAGAAACCCGGCGTCGGCATTAACCTACTCTTTACGAAAGGCACTAAGGGGTCCGCAGCTTAACGTCCCATTCGACGGACGGCGTACTCACTCAAAGTGCCCTCCACAAAGCACCTCAAGTAGGGATCGAGATACCTCTGAAAATTCCACACTGCCAGGATTTGAACCCGGGCCCTCTGGGTGGGAAGCCAGTACGATAGCCCCCGCACCATCTCGATCCCCTTCTGCCCTCATTTCCCTAACTTTCATCTAAATCGCAAATTTTCAAATCATCATCAATACTATTACCTTGAGCCAAGGTTTGTTTGAATATAAAATTCTGCTTCACGTGAGAATCACTGCGAGGGCATACGAAAAGGCAAATATTAAAGGTTACACCAAATTTGAAAATATAAGCTTAGAAATTTCGTAATTTGTAGATATTTATTCAAATTCTTTAAAGGCCCGTCATTTAAATACGTGGTTATGGATGTTCACATGCAGCATTAAGATTGGGGAGAGAGCGCTTATTCGAAAGTCGAAATAAGATTCTCGAAAAATATTACTAAAGCTATATTCACAACAAATTAAGTCACATTTAACATGAGACGCTGTGTCAGGGGTTATTTGGTGGAAGTCTTTCAATCTAGGCGCATATGAGGGAAGACTGAATTTGCAAATTCCACTGAAATTTTCATTTTGCACGACCACGGTTTCGTCGCAAGACAAAGCAACATCGTCGACACCTGATTATGTCACCCCGTGCAGAATCCATGGCCGTGCAAAATGAAAATCCAGAGGACTTTACCAAATGATTCTGACTTCATTTACTTTAAGGTACCCTTTCTATCCTTTTTGATCCAGGTAAAAAATCTTACGTTTTTAAAATTACAAGTCAATTATTTTTAAGTAGTTTATAATTTGTAAAGAAAATATAACTATTTAGGTTAATTGATAGTAGTTAGTCAGTTACTGTATCTTATGCAGTGGGCTCGGTATATACACGTAGGTATAAGATGTATGGTAGCGGGAAGTCGATGGTAAAGAGGCTGTCCACTTTGTGGCGAAGACTTCTCCACACATTAGACGTGACCCGGATGAAATTAAAACGGGGACGAAGGCGTTACCGTTGCACCTAGGTCACTTCAACTTGCACTTGGACAAATTCTCAGAAGACTGACTTTAACAATTTTCAGGAAGAAGCAGTCGTAAACTCAAAGGGAGAAGGTACGATTTCTATTCGCCCCAACGAACCACAGTCCAACAGGTTTTTGGCAGCCTTACAATTAGGAGTGGAGCGTGCGATAGCACTGCGAAGAATTTAAATTGCGTATCAGTAACACGCTTGCTTACCTGTCAGACGAGCGCGCTCTATTTAGCGATGACCAACTTCCTTAATTATGGAAGGGCCCTGACTCACGGGTGGAGGGGAGCGGGCACGGATGCGGAGAGAGACGACACGAGTGCGGGCAGCAAACTGTACTATGCAAGGCGCGAACAAGTGGCACGCACGCACACTCGGGACTGCACGCACTCGCCTGCTGCACCGCAGGGCTTCAGCGGCGGACTGGCGCGCGGCGGGTTGGGCACTGGCGAACCCGCCGACCGCAAGGCACGGGGGGAGGGTCATCGGAGGCGTGAGCGTGGAAGGGGGGGAGGTGTCGAGAGGGCGGTCTTGGTCTTCCGGTGTGGGAGCGGATTTTAATGGGCCGTCGTATAGTGCGAGGTGGGAAGTAGTCGGAGGCGTCCCCTCCCTCCGCCCTCCCCTCCCGGCGCCCTTCGCCCTCCCCCCCCACCGCGAAATATACGCTAAGCGATCGGGCGCGCCTTCTTTCTTCAAGCATTCGTGAAAAACCGTGTAGAAGAGCAGTGCCACACGAACAATAGTATATCTACACACGATTAACACTCCGCCAGCGTTTGCAAGGGCGTGTGGCGGGGAGTGGTAGGTCACCAACCGTTGAAGAGAATAAAACCAGTGGCAAAATCAAATGAAGTCATACCAATCTACACTCATAGAGGCAAATGCGATATTCATGCAAAAACCTTTTTAACTTACACGCATACAAATACATATACTATCGACTAACGTACACATGCACCCACGAATATACCTTATGGATACTCAACGTATAATCTTGTCCCGACTTGTATATTAAATTTCTTCAATATTTCCATAATGACTTCGTTTTCCTGCTATTATGATTCATGAGTGTCTGGGGAAAGAACGAGTGTTTGTGTATGGTGCTGCGTGGTGGGGTCTATTCCTCCCCTGAATGATATCTCGTGCTCTTACCTACCTTAATCGTGTGGGGGCATAACATACCTCGGATAGATCTGGGCGTTTCTGCCGCCATTTGTTACTCAGAAGCCGAACGGTTTGAAGATAACTTAACCACTGAATTAGAGCTAATTTTAATTTTCATATAATATTTCCATAATTTTGGCTGCGCCAATGTCGGTTGAACAAAATATTTTCCTAAGGGCTTTCTAAAAGAAAACACAGTCAAAAGTTGATGTAATTTCAATGAAAGCGAATAATTTAATTTGCCTTGCAGAGTTTCAGCAGCGCTAAATATTTCAACGAATTGATTTGTGAGAGAGGGCGATTCTGTGTTTAGGAGAAGGCAGCATTTATCCTAAATCGATGGTAAAAATCAATTTCCCCCCGAGTGAGTTGTCGTCTTGAAATATTGCATATCCAAGAGAGATTTACTGAGAGCAGAAACAAGTAAGTTGGGAGCACAGTTTTTGACAAATCAATTTGATTTTATATAAAATTTTATTGCTTTTATATCAAATATATAATATTTATATGCTTCAACAAATCGATAATATTATGAAACACCTTTTTTAAAATGTTATCACCGTGGGCTAAATAAAAATAACTTTTCAGAGTTTGGAATGAGGAGGAATTGCTGCGCATCGTTTAAGTAGATTCCTTTGCTCTCATAGAGAATCGGGTGCATTTATCTAGTCTCACTTCCCCGAAGATGAAATGGCATGAATAACTTGGCCGACCCTTAGGATAACACCGGTCTCACCCCAAAATCTTTCAGTTAAAATTGTGGAGAAGTCAATGAATGTCATATTTTGCAAGGACATTAGACAGACTGAAGGGAAGAGTCTAAGGGAATAATTAGTTTTACTCAAATACATGAACTTTTGCCAATCTAATGTGTTTTTGTTGTCAAATCCCTTCCCGCATGACCGCATGGCACTGCCACTCGATGACTTTGATTCTCGGTACAATGTTGCCCGCCTCTCTTTTTCCCTCGTCGGTTAAGACTTCTCCTTCCATCCCTCTCTCTGTTGGGGGGGGGGGGGAACGCCTCACGCCGCCCTCTCCCTGCAGCGGTGTCATTCCTGACTTTGGGGACGGAGACTATGAGTTGCATGCCCATGTGATAGCGGAAGTTCCTTTCCCTTCTTATTTTTCAGTCCTGTCTTGATAATGTGGAGGCTTGTTTATTTCTTATTCCCCCTTTTCACATAGCATATAACTAGTTTGCCTGGTGAATTAACCCTTGTTTTGAATTAATTCTTCCTCCAGCATGTACGCAAATTTTCACCTGATTTGATAGTTTTTTACTGCATATTTTTCCCTTTTCCCTTCCTCTCCCATATCCCCCTTATCACTTACCCTTCCCACCTGGTGCTTACACCCCCTGCCACAAACTTTTTTGATTGATCGCGGGGTATTCATGTCGATATCGAAGGGATTATCAGTGAATATGTCATTGCAAAATAGTTTATTGTAATGCAGGCTAATTGGGTATTTAACTTCCTTGAACCGTACAATGTTAGGCATGAAAGGGGAGCAGTTATAGGGCACTGGATCCATTGGAAACCTATCTTGGTTGGTCGAAGCATCTAAATGAAAATGGAGAAAGTAATAAATTTTCAAAGTTTTCGACGCGGACAACAATCCGACCCCGTGCGAACGATCCTCCAGCATTAGAAAGCAATGGGGTGTCGGTCGTTCCAGAACTTGTCATGTCCTTCGGCACGGCTCCCTCGTACTACACCCCCCCCTTGTCCCTCCCCACCCCGGCCGTGGGGAGAAGACGCCCCTCCCGTGGTTCCGGGAAGGAGATGAGGACGACCGTTTTGGGTCCCCCCGCCAGCTCTCCTTCCTTTTAATGCAAGTGGGGGACTGGTCGTAAAGCCCTCTCGCCCGCCAAAGGTAAGGGGGGGTGCGTCCAAGTTTAATGCCCCCCCCCCCCAACGCCAAGAGAGAGAGAAGTGTGTGCGGGGCAGGGGGTCGCTTATTCTTCCACGGCGTCGAGGAGGGGGCGTCGCCGGGAATGGGAAGGGGGGCGTGGGGGGGCGATGATGTGAACGCCCCCGATACACCGCTGGACTCAATCGATCCCCTTAATAATAGCCGCGAATGCACCTCGGAAGGGCCGACCGAATGAGTGGGCGGGACTCACTCACACGCCTCAGTCGTCGGTTTAACTACGAGGACAGCAGTGTACCAGACTGCTTACCCTCGTACGTAAGGAAGGCGACCCTTTCTTTCTCCCTATCAAACACACGGTCCAATGCCAGCCGCTTCTCATTCCGGGGTTTAGTTTATGTGACCATTCAAAAGGTTTGCACAAAAACTATCGGCAATCATTTTTCCCTGACGCATGCGTTAAGTGCTGGATCCAGACCATTGGTTTGAATTCAGCAGATATTAACCAACCCGTCGATTAATTCCGATGCGCAAGATCTGCGCTGAACTCGTCCTCCTGAAGGTCTTTAGACGGTCGACCAAGAGCAGAGTAGTGTCCGCTTTCGAAGACCTTCTATAACGACAACGCGAAGATTCCCCGGCCCCGACTTCGCAACAGCAGACGATCTCCTATTTACAAAAGTGAAATCCTCCCTTCTTCAAAGGACACCACCGTGGGACCTTAAATGCCATTAACGAAGTTGGCACGCGTACCCTTAAGGACCTTCTGGAATGAATCAACCATGGATCTTTCGAATCGCGGAAAAGCCGCTAACAGAAGTATATCCGCGCTCAAGGGAGGGAGTTTGAAGAATTTTGAGGCGTTGGTGGAATATCTTATGTAAATCTATTTTTGCCATAATTACCCAGATGGTTTTTACACAAACTATGCAAGTTTGCTAGTCCATGTCCATGTGGTAGAGTGCTTCTCACTTGTAAAATTCTAGCTCGCACATTATTGGATCCAATATTACTACATTCTAAGGTGCATTTGTTTGTTAGTTGCAAGTTGAAGGGGTTTTTTAATGAATATATACGCCTTTGTGGGTGTCGGTTCGCATGAATTTTTTGATTTTGCCATTGGTTTTCTTCTCCATTAAAGGTAGTAGCCTAACAACCCCCGTCATACGCCATTAAGGCGGACTGCGGGTTATTATGTAGATGTAGGTGTGGATGTTTAGTTAATATATATTAACATACAATCGGACCAGTTACTACTCTTGCAATTTGCTATATAAAAATGGAAAACCTAATGATGGATTCAATGTGGTGATAACATCAGAATTTCTCTAATTTCCGAAAGACTAGAAAGCCAAACATTTTTCGAACCATGAATGATGGTAAAATGGGGGAGTATTCCGGGCATGGCGTCAATGAGGGGCGTGTGGTCTGGGGGGAAAGGTCAGCTGTAATGGGTGAGGCGCGAGCACTCTCGTGTACGCCATTCGCGGATACCCCGCCGCCCCTGCTGCCTCCCGGGCGATCCACAGGAGCCGCTTCGTATTCAATTAGGTCGCGCTTGCGAAGCGATGCAGTATTCGCGGGCCCACTGGATCAAGGCCATTTATATTATAATTCACATGGCTGACTTATTGTAAATGAACGAAATGGAGTGTGACTACAACGAGAATTTTACGCAACACTTATCTCTGGAAAGTGAAATGTTTAAATCTTCTGCTGATGATCCGTGGAGTATTTTCCGTTGACTAACATTAGTTCGAACGAAGTCAATTTTATTTTAGATCCCATGAGAATATCCGATAATCACCTCATCCTCATATTCGATTGGCAAAGATAATTTATGAATTAGATCGTTTGAGTTGCTACGTAGAAATTCTTGATCAACAAATAAATAAACTTATTACGGTATTTTTTGGCATGCTTGGCTAACTTGGCATTCCTGGTGATGTCGTCTATGCATCGAATCCGCTAGTAATTTAAGAAGGTGTTTCGTGTGAAAAAATACCAAATTTATTTATCCAGTGAAATTGAATTTAAATTTACCAGGCTGCCAACTATTTGACTACATAAATTATCTCCGAGGAATAGACTTACCCTTTAAAATCTTTTGACGATGAATTCCAATCTCCCGGATAGTACTCTAATAATTTACCCTCGCGAAAAACCTAATTCTAAAATATTGCAAGAAGTTTCATTCTGGCCAAATAGCAAGAAAATTTGGTAAAACTAAAAAAAACAATAAGATTAATTTTGTCTGTTTTCCCTTTGCGTTACAATGCTCATTTCCACTTAAAATAAAAGAATTATAGCTTTCATTTCGACATTTTTTATGAAGTGGTGGGTAATTATTTCCATGTTACAGTTTTTAAAAATAAATGTTGACGAATAATTTGGTTATATCGTACATTAAGAGTTAACACATTAAGAGCCTTCGCTTCGATCGTCCCAGTCCGTCTCTCCGTGGCACAAGACTCTGCAAAGTCCAAATGATTGCACTTCGCCAGCTAAGTGTTCCATCTGATAATGGATCCCCAAAGTCCCTCATTGGAAATTCCTCAAAGGCAAAGGCACTTAACAACTTTGGCGTAGGTCACGCCGCAGCTGGATCTTTTCCGAAAACTCGATTTTTAAACGAATACGCATTATTCATGGGTAACACTCCACTTTCCAGGGAGGAAAACATTCTCCTCTTTGCGCTGAAGGGCTCCTCTTTTGGACACATCGGAAGGAAGCGTTGGAACTTTCGGAGTGGACACGACCGCACCTCACGCTAACAATAGTTTTAAAAATCTGGTACATTTCCGTAGGGTATTGGTTGAAACGTGGATCAAGTAAGTGATAGGGAATTATTAATGGCAGATGTAAAAGCTGAAACTACAAAATTGGCCATTGTTCCAACGTAGGTGCATTGAAAAAAAAGGAAGAAATAGCGTGGGTCGATAAGGAGAACTAACTGCGGGCGTCTCTGGAGGGAAACATTGGCCAGTGCAATGCCAGGGAATGCAACGCTGCGGTGGGCGAAGACGGAATGGTAGGAAGGAAGGCAAGGAGACTACGGCTTGGGAAAAGAGGACTGACTGACTGTAGGGAGAAAGCAAAGGGTTATGCATGAGACAGGGTTTAATCATGACGAACACTTGGTTTAGACACCACAACAGGCGTAATTATCTACATCTAAACAATGTCCCGCAAACCGTGGCAAGGACGTGCGGCAGGGGATGGGAGCTCACCGGCCAATCAACACGTATTCCTTCCATTTCCACCTGCACCTGGCACCCCGCAATCCACCAAAAACCGAGTGGAAAGGTTTCTATTAATGATCTGGCGAAATGCCTACACATATTACGAGCATTACTACCTTTTTAGCAAATTCCAAAGAAACTGCGGGAGATTCCGCAACAGTAACTTTTAACGGAGTCATCCGGTATTGTGCATTTCAATGCAACAATTTCAGAGTGTAAAAATCATTCGCCTGTTAGCAGTTATTCCAAGCGAAAATTGGCAAGGCAAAATTGGAGACGGAATTGAAAAGCAGAGAGTGGAAGATATTATTCCTTTGTGAAACAATTAAGAAAGTTTTCATGGCAGGAAGAATATTTGATAGGGGTTAGAAATTTTTCGCTTCAATCGAACGGCTGTAATAAAAGTATGCAAAGTATCACTTCACAACATTTTTTACAGATTTTTAATGAAAATTTTCAGAATGGACTGACATCCGCCAGCTGTGAAACAATGTCGAAAAGGTTCTGAATTCATAATTAAGGATTGCATTTGTTCTCCAGAAATGCTATATTTACAATATAAAAATAATACGTCCTTTGTAATCAATTAACCGTATGACTCGTATAATACGAATACTCGTATATGCCTTTTTGATTAAAATTTTTAAGAATGCCACACAGTAATGACAGATTTAAGAATGGCATTAATTAACAGAAACAATTAAATTAAATGTTTAGCATTAACTTTTGGAGTTATTAAATTTATAACTAGTAACGTAAATAAAGAAAGGCTTTCAAAGGCTTCATTTCTATTGTCCATAGAATATATTGCCTACGTGATTTAGGCGTATTTGTGTTGCAAATGAATAATCTGAAGTGATATTATTTATATTATAATAAAATTAGTATACAATATAAATATCCAATAAACTTCCATTGTAATTTGTTCGTTCTCACCTTTAAATTCGTGCTACAGCTATTTGGGATCGTAGAGAGAAAATTTAGCAAAAAGAATTAGATAATGTCCAGAGAAAAACCGTTAGATGCGTTAAAAATTGTTACGATAAGAACACAAGCGTGACAGGTCTCTTATGGGATTTAGGCTGGGAGCCACATAAAATACGAAGAGGTCAAGCGAGACTTAGACTTTTAGAAAGGTGTTCACAACAAACGACTTAAACGATGACACTAAAGGAATTATAATGGCCCCACTCTATACTATTGGTAGATCAGACCACAAAGATAAAATAAGGGAGATAGATTCCAGGACAGATGGATACAAATACTCATTCTTTCCCCGAACAATCAGAAATCATAATAGAAGAAACCGAAGCCACTCAAGAAATATTAAATACATTGAATTCACAAGTCGCAATAAAATTAAGCATTGCAAAGACATCAGGTATGGTTGTAGGTGCATGTGCATGTTAGTTGGTGGTATGAGTAATTGCATGTGTGTGGGGTGTAAATGTTTTTGCACGAATGTATACCATGTTTTGTTTGTTGATTGTATAAATTTGTGGCTTTTGCATGCGTTTTTATTTAATTACGAGTCGTGCCTTAACACCCCCCACCACACGTCCTCACGGCGGCTTGCGGGCTATTGAGTAGATGAAGATGTACTATCCATCTAAAATAATACTTCACGCACTTCCTCCATTTCCCCAAGCTCCAAAATACCACTGCCTCATTCCGTGCCGCATTCTTTTTACTTGTTGAACTGAGAAGAAAGCCGCGAGCTGCGCTGACTTGTTGCTTCACATCCCAATTCCGTTTGCACTGCTCCTCTTGTGTGCCTCCGTCACACACATTCCCCCTCCCCCCTTACCCGCCCACCAATCGCATTCCCCCGATAATCAAACAGACCTTCCTAAGCGTAGAGGGCATTCTCCGGGGTCACACATATGTCACAATATGATAATGGCCACTTTAGTCTTTATTAAGGCATTTGAGAAATTATTATGAGGGTTAATTAGTGCATCTGGGTACAAAAAACATCGAGAGAGGAAGTGGTCATACGTTACCAAATTTCAGCTCTACAAACATCTATTTGAGTAAACTACAGATTCAGCTGTGATGTGGTAGAATTGTTCCACAATAACAGAGACAAGGAATACTACAACTTTCCACTAAAATTTTTTTTTCCAATTCCGATGCATTGCATCATTTTAAACTGAATCTCTCACTGAGAAGGTCCAAAATGTAAATCATTATTATTAGGTATTCTACCGGTTAGGGTAGCCTTTGGATGAACACCACTATTAAATAAACATTTTCTTTATCCAAAAATAACACAAATTCCAGTATACTACTCTACATCAGGTCCCAATTCATCCCTGAGTACTTTCTTCCCCTTCATTCCGTCTGATATCCCTATCCTGTTCTTTCCCTTTCATCGTTTGCCTAACATTCTCCCCTCAATTACAGTCTTCAACATCACACTGCCGGTCAATACCCCCTTCAGCCATTTATCCTGACTCAATACAATTCCTCCCAAAAAACCACTCTCTTCGCACACCATACCAAGTACTTCCTCACTTGTTTTCTTCTCTGTCCATTTCACCTTCTCCATTCCTCTCCACACCCACATTTCAAAAGCCTCCAGTCTACATCTACCTCCTGCTTCAATGACCACGTTTCCGCACCGTACATAGCTACGCTCCATATCAAAGCTTTTACGAGTCTTTTCTTAACATCCTTACTAAACGTCCCTATCATCAACTCCCTCCGCCTTGTGAAAGCCTCTTTGCCTTGTGCAATTCTTCTCCTTACGTCCATACTACTTCAACCGTGTTGGTCCAAAACACTGCCGAGATACGCATACTGTTCTACCTGCTCTAGTTTTTGCCCACCTATTTTAATATATAGCTTAGCCTTTTTCTTTCTAGATAATCGCATAACCTTTTTTTGATTAATATTGATTCTCATCCCATACCTATCGCACTGAATTTCCAATTCACTCAGCAATGCTTGCAGCCCCTTGGCTGACTGACAAACTAAAGCTTGTTCATCAGCAAACCTAACTGATTTTACGAATCCCCCGCCCACTTTCATTCCTACCTCGAGTTCTTCCCATGCCTCTTTGATCATTTCCTCTGCATACAGGTTGAACAGCAACGGTGATAATGGGCAACCCTGCCTTAAACCCCTTCCTAACACTGCCCATCCTGACTCCCCGTTTCCCACCTGCACCCGAGCAGTCTGAGGCAAGTACAGGCTGCGGATTAGCCTCCTTTCCGTCCAATCTATTCCCATTTTCTGCAATATACTCATTAGTTTTTCCCAATTCACACTATCAAACGCTTTTTCGAAATTTACGAAACAGGCAAATACCTCTTGGTTGTGTTCTATATTCCTCTCGATTAATAATCTCATTACTGCAATGGCATCACGCGTACCTCTCCCCTTCCTAAACCCAAACTGATCATCCCCTAAGTAATCATTTGCCCTACTCTCTATCCTTTTGTTTATGATCCTGAGAACAACTTTAGCCGCCTGGGATATCATATATATTGTCCTGTAGTCCTCACATGACGTGGCCTTTACCTTTTTCGGAATAGGAACTAAAACTGATCTCACAAAGTCTTCCGGCCAGATTCCCTCCTCATAAATACTACGGATCAGCCCATACTAGTATAGCCTCTTCCTCCCACATTTTCCTTAGCATTTTAAAAGTTCCACGGGAATGTTATCTACCCCCACGGCCTTATTTAGTTTCATCTCCCTTAATCCCCTTTCTATCTCATTGTCTAGTATGCCTGGACCTAAGCTGTCTTCCTCTACGTCATTTTCTTTTTCAATGTCTAACTTTGTTGGTCTGAGTTCTTTACTATACAGTTCTTCTATATACTCCTTCCATCTCTCTTGGATCTTTCCTGCGTCAACAATTACCTTACCCGCCTTATCTCTAACTGTTAGCATAGCTCTTCCTTTCTTACTTCCCGATAACCATTTAACTTTGCTGTACAGCGCACTGATTTCACCCTTCCTCTGCAGACTTTCCATATCCTCGCACTGCGTCTTCCACCATGCTTCCTTTGCTTTATTTGTTGCCCGCCCAAATTTATTGTTCAATTCTTTTTTCTTAATTTTGCCTAATTCTGTATTTATATTCTTCCATTTTCGCCGCTAATCCATCTTTGTAATCATCTCATCCGTGATCCATGGTTTCCTAGTCCTTTTAGCGTTAACGGTTCCAAAAGTGTCTTTTGCGGCTTTAGATAACCCTTTCTTGATCATTTCCCATTTTTCTTCGATAGTACTAAGCCCTTTGCCATCTTCCATGATTTTCTCTACTGCCTGTTTTCATTTGTTCCTTTTCAACCTATTTAATGCTTCTACATTCCATTTTCTAACTCGCCGCCCCTGCCTAATCTTTTTGAAACGTACGCTACATTTCATAAAAACTAAATTGTGGTCAGAGTCCGGGAAGCTGTGCGAATTTATCTCACTGTTCCTAAACCTGTGTCTAACCAGGATATAATCTAGCTGATATCTTCCTGAGTCATCTGGCATTTTCCATGTATACCTGCGTATTTTGTGGTGTCTAAATCAAGTGTTGGTGATGACTAAGCCCTGTCTCCTGCAGAACTGGACTGCTTTCTCCCCGCGGTTATTCCTCGTGCCTAGACCGTAGTCCCCGAACTCATCAGTATCTCTTTCTTCGTCAACCGTCGAATTCCAATCCCCCATTACTATCAAATGTTTCCCTGCAGGAACGCACGCGATTATGTCCTCTAACTGGTCGTATATCCTATCGACCTCTTCTTCCTAATGGTTGCTCGGTGGCATGTATACCTGAATAATAACTAAATTCGTCGGTTCTGCTTTTATCTCCACTAGCAGTATTCTATCCGTTACCTGCTCTATGTTGACTGCGCTTCTTCCTACCTCTTATTTAATACAATGGCAACCCCTCGTTGGCTCTCGTCCTTACCGATGTGTATTATTCTATACTTATCACTCCAGTTATCCCCGCTATCTTTCCATCTAACCTCGCATAGACCTAAAATATCTATATTTCCCCTTTCCATCTCTCGCTTAACATTCTCCAATTTCCCTGTCCTCATCATTGTCCTAACATTCCACGTTCCTATTCTAACTAATGTGGTCTTCTTCTCCTGCGTCTTCTGTCCTGCTGCTGCTGGTTTTCCCTTGCAAGGGTTTCGTTGGGTGACGACCGCGGAAGCCTTGCCTCCCCCGCTGCCGGGCACGACACACGGCCGATTGGGCAACGCCCCGTAGTTGCCAGGACTCAAAATATCTCTATTGTCCATCATATTTTTCTTGGGAATGATAATTGAGGTGGTTTCCCGTTGCCTTCCTCAAAAGTGTTTTACCGTGACACCGTCACTTACTGGCCGCACCACTCGGGTCAGACGCCATTGCAGCCGCCTCACTGAGGAACAGACGCTGCGAGGACTACCTTTCGTCTGGCTCCTAACCTTCGACCTATCTGGCATGGGTGACCCTACCAGGAGCAATAATTATTACTCCCGACAGCACAGCTCTAGGGGTCATTGGAACGCACAAGCCCTTCCACCACGCCAAGGTTGTAGTCCGGGGAGGGATATATACATATATATACACGAACAAGAGTCTGTGCAACTACGGGACTCTATTGAATCGGTCGGTTGCGGTGCCCGGCCACGGGAGTGGCAAGGCTTCCGGGGTTGTCATTCCACGAAAACCTTGCAAAAGGAAACCGAGAGCCTGAGGACAGAAGGCGTAGAAGAAGAGGATCAATTAAGTTAGAATAGGAACTTGGGATGTAATCTATGGTATACTTAATCATCCTTGTTAAAGTTTTAATAAACTTCAGTTTAGGAGATTTAAATGAAATTTATAAGTAAATATATTCAGTCAGATCCCTGGGCTTAATTTTGATTTTTCGTAATTAGTTTGCGAACTAATGATTGCGTCAATAATGTAAATTGAATTATTTCAGTGGATTGAAGTTATTCCAAATTGGCTTGCCTAGCATGGTTTTCTACATTTGTTTATTTTTCCCGGGTATTAGTTTAGACTGATATATAAACTGCCTTACGACTAGTCGGCGCAGTGAGTTTTCGATATCAGGAGATAAATACGGCGAAAAAGTGATTATTTATATTCATGCAAAGACAATATTACGCTTCTCTTTTGTAGGAGCATGAAATATTATTTTTAACCCTATTATCTTCTATCTTGATTATTTTCCGGGTTTTATTTGTTTTCAAATGAGCGTTTTTCATTTGATGAATTGATTGCACGGAGAGGCAAATCGCGTAGACTGAAGCATCTTATCTCGCGACAATGAGTAACTGTAGACGTTCGTTCGGCTCAGAAAAATTCACTAGTTTACGCGGACGTACGAATACAAGGGGGTGGATTAGAAGGGAATTTTGAAGCAATTTTCACTATGATATCGCGGAGATATGATTTGGTTAATTGAAAGGGTTTTGCCAGATATAATCGTGATTCTTAAGCTGTAAATTGTACAATTGGCCTGTAGGAGTGAACTGAGTTGATTCCATAAAATCCCGAAATTTCAGTTCCAAATTTTCAATCCTTCGAGAGAAAAGAAGGGATTCTTCCTCATGGATGCCACCTCGGAACCAAAGTTTTTTTGCTTTAATGAAGATAACTCCCTAATCTGCTTGTGAGTTCCGCACCAGAAGTTTGTTTTCCGTTAAAGGATTCCAGACGAAAATGCTTCTTTAACTAGCTTTTTTTGAGCTCACGGGGAAACTCTTGGCGGGAAACTCTCTCAAGTTTATTTTTTCCAAAACTACAATAATTAAACATTTGATAAAGAAGACAAACTCAAACCGTCAAAAGTATACTGAATTGAATTGGAAGCTCCATTACGTACTTCAAGGAACATTTCTTTCCTTAAAGAATTACAACAAACTATTTAGAGCAATACCTATTCCAGATGATGTCTTCACAGCAAATTAATGAATAGTGTTAAAGTAATGAAGGATCTCAGATTTTCCAGGGGTATGGTATTCAAGAAGTTCTTTTGGGTTTCCCACCGGGTCAGGTTGCAGTGCAACCTGACCTGGAGAACTTCTTGGAGTTGTGGATTTTCAATGAAGTTTAAAAAATATTTTCATCAAAAAATAAGCAAATTATTTTCAAATATTTTTAGTTATGGAATTATTACATTTTTAATTAAGTTATCATGCCGACTTAAAGATTGCATTCAAGGCTTGTTGAAGTGATATATATTTTTTGTGGCTCTATTGTTTTTCGCCATTTCTCGCCATGTTCGCCGGTGACCATCCAAAAACGAGCCATTTTCATTAAGGGATGAAGTGATTCGGACCCCAAGGGGCACCAATAAAAGTTGTTGGTGAGCATTTAAAAAGACACCCTTACTTCGGATGTATTTGGGACTATCGTGCTCTCTTTCCGACTCGTACAGTAAACTGCCACGCTGAAGGTAATTCTGAAAAGCTTCCACCGTTTAAAATGAATTCGTGGTTAAGACTGTTGGGGAATTCTTCAAAAGAGTAAAGTTGATCCAATATGAACCAATGGACTCGTGGGAGAGGAGGATATTCTAAATGTATACAAGGTTTGTATAAAAAGTATCGGTGACAATTTTTCCCGAAAAGTGTGTAAATTGCTGAGTTCAGACCGTCGTTAAGTGTAAGCATGATCTCATATCCTATATTTGTATTGATAAGATGACAGTGAACAACTTTATTGCTGAAAATTTGGCGATGTGAAAGATCTGCGCTAAACTCATTGTGAAGGTCTTTGGATGGACGACCAAGAACAGAGTGGAGTGTCTGCTTGCGAAGAGGGTATCGCGACTGTTCCCCAACCCCGTTACAGTCCCGACTTGGCCAGAGCAGCAGACTATTTCCTACTCCCAGAAGTGAAATCCTCCCTCAAAGGACACCCCCAATGGACCCTAAGTAATGCCAAAGAAGCTTGCACGCGTACCTTTAAGGACCTTCCGGAATCAGACTACCAGGGAGCCTTCGAGTTGAAAAATCCGTTCTGGCAAAAGTGTGTCGACGTTCAAGGATCACGTATTTTGAAGAATTTTGAAGCATTGATGCAATATCTGATATAAATATTTTTTTCCGGAAACTTTTCCCGAGACTCTTGATAATACAATGAAATATTCAGAGCGTACGTTATTAATTTTTTTTGGTGCCAGGTTCAAACTTACCTTTCCGAGGCTACGAGTGCTCCAGCATCGTGCAGATTAATCTTTCTATTCGGGACGATCATGGAAAGGGTCGAAATATGTTCACGCAACTCCGTGGAATACGTGGAGTGGATCCCTGGACAGATGACCTGTGCATGTTGTCCGTTGTCAGAATGAAATACAAGGGGGATAAATGAGAAAACACGTGAGATTGGAAGCATAAATATGCGTTAGAGCGAATAAAAATAAGTGTTACTAATTTTGCGTATGTAAAGTACGCCAGAATATTTCTCCTAAAATAATCTTATCAGTGCTCATACGGCACACGAGCCATAAAATATCACGATATTATCATACAGATATCTATTCGCGATCGCTAACTAAAACAAAGTGAAACTAGCCCATGGAATAGGTGTCTTGGAAGGATCCTATATGAACTAGGTTTTATCAACAGTGCTTATGCTGTAATTACAATTTGAGTAGCAGCCAGAAGGTTTCATTATGGGCCTTCTAATGGAACTAGAGGGTTGATTGTACTGTTCGTGGTGTTCGTTTTTCCTTCAAAAGTTGAATGATGAGTTGATGACAAATCCCAAATGTGGCGATTTTCCGAGGGAATAAAGCCAGAAGAGAGACATTTGAATCGTTCAACTACTGTAAGCATACTGAACCAAAATTATTTTTGAAAAAAATAAAAAAAACACTAATGAAACCCTCTTTGAATAAAGTGGCAACACAATCATGTACAATCTGCACTTATTTTTGAATCTGTCGTCATGAACGTTTTATTTTTTCAACAATTGAAGGAAAAAATTCAGCGACTTATGACGGGGTGTTGGTACAGCAACCTTTTTATTCCAACGTACTGTCAACCACGAGTTAAGTATATTAAATCTTGATATCTTAACGGTCAACATTTCCAACTTTAACAAAACAATAATTTTAATTTTTACTCACTCTCCGTTAAGTTTCTCACGGAGGTATCTGCATTGGAAAATATTATTTTTTTAAATAAAATAGCTTTGCCCTTTTCCACTGTTTAATAAACTTCATTCCACTTTTTCGGATTTGCGGAGCTATTATCACGTACTGCGGACATTTTTAGCTGAACTTAACAAGTCGAGAGAGATATCTATAAAAACAAAATACGTTATTAACTAAGTGCAATTTTCCTTAGCCATGGCCACCTGCTTGGCGTTCTTTCCTTGCCTCGTTGGTGAGGAGCTGGGAGTGCGGGAGAACAGGCACAAGTGGCACAGCTGGAGAATCAATATAATATAGAAGCCCATTGCACATTCATTGAAATCTATAGGACAGCGGAGAGTAAGTGTCGATTTTGTCGCGGACATCGCATGTCCCATTGGGCAATTATTGGTTTCATGAATTTAGGGGAGAAACTAGAGTTTTGGGAAAGAAGGACTGGGGAATATGCGGGAAAACTTATTATTGCGTTTATTAGGGCACAACATGATTTTGATGGTTGCTTCGGTAACTCAGGAGCACAGTTAGATGACTTTTCCATCGCAACGGTAATGCGATATAGAAGGGCAGGATAGAAGACCATATAGGGCATTGAAAAGAAATAAGGCCGCGGGGTTAGACAATATTCCAGCAGGACCAATAAAAATTTTAGGAAAAGGTAGGACGATGAGTATTCAAGGAGTAACTCGGTGCAATTATGAGGGAGGAATTTAACTGGAAGACTTTATTATATCAGTTTTAGTTTTTCTCCTAAAAAGGAGAGAGGCAGCGATGCGTGAGGAATACTAAAAAACCCATAAGAGATTGGAGAAAAGGGTCAATAAATGATTAGGGTATGATCAGGTTGGGTTCAGGAAAGGAAGGGACACAAATGACACCATAGCGATACTGAGGTCACCATCAGTGTGGAATATAAGGCAATATCAAAATGGATATTTATGTTTCGAAGATTTCAACATAGCTTTTAATAGAGTAATTTGGGCTGAATTAATAAGCGCATTGCAAAATAAACGTATACGTTTACGAGTGTACGAGAAGAGTGTTGACGAACGTAATTTGAAGAATTTTGAGGCATTGTAGCAATATCTGTAATAATATTTTTTCAGAAACTTTTCCCGATACAATAAATGCAATTTATGTACCTTTAAGCTTTAAAACCTTTTGCATACAACAAAAACGGAGAACTTGAGGCAAACACGGGCGAATGGAAGAACTCTCTGCCGAGGCGAAGTCATGGGACAATGCGTATGGCCTTTCTCAAAAGTGCAAGAGATTCCATCCTCCGGGGGGTTGCCTAATGAGCAAACTGACTCTGATTTGAAAAAGTTGTTTACTGGAAAGTAACTCAGGACGCAAAGCAACAGGGACATGGTGATATTTTTCCATAGTTTCTTTGGGGGAAAATATATATCCTTAATGCATGGGCTCAGAGACTAGACCAAGACAGTGGCTTCGGAGCATTAAGAAGCCAGCTACGTGATCTACGATTAGATCAAATGAACTGGCATATTCTCATATCGGTACCTCTAAGTTGGATAAAGAAGCCCACTGACCTGACAGTGTTTTTGAAAAAAAACATGAGACCAAAAGTAGGCGAGACAACGGGAATAGATAATTCAGCGTTCGGTGGAGTGTATTACATTGAGACTTAATTAACGCAAAGTAATGTGAAAAGGTCGAGCACTCCAAACGAGTTATTGAACGAGAAACACGTGCACTACAAATCTACATCTACTTACATCTGCTTAATACCTCCTAAGCCGCCGTAAGGACGTGTGGCGGGGGGTGTTAGGACACCACCCGTAATTAAGAAAGGAAAAAAAACCGCATGCAAAAGCCACAATTTTATACCATGCGCTAACAAAACATGGCATACACTCATGCAAGAACATATACACCTCACACACATGAAATCACTCAAACCACCAACTAACATACACAAGCACCTACAAATACACCTAATATCCTTGCAATGTCTAATTTTTTTCCGACTAGTTAATTCAATGTTTTCAATATTTTTAAAGGGACTTAAGTTTCTTACTATTATGATTTCTGATTTTTCGGGGAAAGAATGAGTATTTGTATCTATCTGTACTGGAATCTATTTCCCTTATTTTATCTCCATGAATCGTCAGGCAGCAAATTACAGACTAGGCTTACGGCCAACAAGAAGGTACTTCAGAGTTGTGGGTCCGTCAATGCAAACTAAGTTTCTCACATCCCCCAGCATCAACTCAAGAGATTGAACGATGTCAGACCTAGATGTCATTGACTCCCGCTTTAGCCCTAATTACAGAGTATTACGACCGCCACCTGCAATATGTCAAACGGGGGGTACGGGGTGAAGGAGAATTCCAGTTTAAAAAAAATCACTGAAGAGCGCCCAGATAAATAGACGGAGTAGGAGTAGTGGCGTTGGCTGAAAAAAAACAACGCTATCTTTAGTTGTTACCATGCAGTGATAAAGCGAGTAAAGATGAGTAAAAACAATGATACTGTGGTGGCGAAGCCGGGGGCTTTTCGTTGGCGGTTTGGTTTGACTCGTCATGACAGGGTTCCCGATTCTAAAACCATTAGGAAATGGATTACAAGTGTAGGGGGGTGATAGGATCTGCACTTCTTGGAAAACCAGCAGGGCGATCTTAAAGTGTGCGGACACCTGAAACCATCGTGGCATCAGTGGGGGCGTCCATTAATCAGTCTCCATCGCATCGCCCTCTGCGCTGAAATATGCGGCTGCTCTTGGAGTATATCCCAGAACGGTAAAGAGAATTTTACACTCTGACCTTCACTTATACCCCTTCAAGATGATGCTTGTTCAAGAATTGAGTTCAGAAGACTAGGTGTTGGTAATGATGCTTGCAATGCAATCTTAACCTCCGTGCAACCCGACATTATTCTTTGGTCAAGCGATGAAATGCATTTTCACCTCTCCGGCTCAGTATGTAATCAAACTTAACGTTACTGGGCGACTGACAACCCTCGCTAACTTCACCCAAGGCCTCTTCTTAGCCCCAAATTGACAGTTCGGTACGGTGTGTCCTCCATAGGCATTATTGGGCCTTACTTTTCTGAATCTCGAGGTTCAACTGTAACTGTGGACTCTGTGCGCTAATGTGAGATGCTGGAGAACTCCCCAAAATGGAAGAGAATGGTGAGGAATATGACACAGAAGCCTTTTTTTTTAACAGGATGGTGCCACGGCTCATACCGCCCGTCGTTCATGCCAAATTCTTCTAGAACAATTTCCCGGCCCCCTGATCTCCTTGCGAGGGGATTTTCCATGGCCCTCATGCTCCCCGGATTTTCACAAATGTGATTTTTTGTCTTCGGGGGTGTCTCAAAGCTGAAGTTTAAAAAGTTTGACATAGGACCTTGGAAGGTCTCAAGGAGGCAATTAAAGATGCCATCGCTGTAATAACGCAAGATATGCAGTGAAGAGTTTTCGAAAACTCTTTTGAACGACTCAACTAGTGCATCGCTCACTAAGGTGGTCACTTAAATGAAATAACTTTCAAAACCGAATGAAAATAAAATGGCATGGGATTTAGTTTTCAGAAATGGAAATTTTTTAAAAAAATCTTGGTTGTTTTTTTACTGCTCACCATCAAATGAAGGAGTCCATTCTTCTTCACCCTTTATATGAGTCGTGGATCTCTCATGGATGATTTCCACATTTTTCGGGCTGCGTCCGCGAATGTCGTTTAAATTCACAACAGTTTCGCCAGCTATCCTGCTGGCGTCCTCAGGTCAAGGATGGAAAGAAGCTCGTTGTCCCGTCTTATACAAGGAAAATCCGGCGCCAATACCGGGAAATTTCTTCGGCCAATCAGGGATCGTCCTCATATTTGCGCGGAATAATTCTTTTCCACGCACTGTGGAATGGATATCCATCCTCTCTGTTAAAGTTTTCTGGCCTTTTAACGATTTCAATGGCCTCTCTGATTATCCTCGGGAAGTATTTTTCTTCTTTCGGTATTATTTTAGCGTCGTCGAACAGAATAGAGTGTCCGGGTTCACTCCAGGCGTGCTCAGCGATGGCTGATGCTCTAAACTGTTTGGTCTTGGTTGCTCTCTGATGTTCACTCATGCGTGTTTTCAGCGCCCTGCATGTTTCGCCCACGTACCATTTGCCACAGGAGCATGGCACTTGGTATACGCCTTCTGATATTAACGGTGAAATTTCATCCTTGGGTCCGGGTAGGGTGCCAGCTATCTTGGTGACGCAGTTGAATCTGGTCACCACGTCATGCTTCCTTAACGCCATCGCGATTCTTTCCGAAGTCCCTGCGATGAAGGGTGGAAAACTTTAACAGAGAGGATGGATATCCACTCCACAGTGCGTGGAAAAGAATTATTCCACGCAAATATTAGGACGCTCCCTGATTGGCCGAAGAAATTTCCCGGTATTGGCGCCGGATTTTCCTTGTATAAGACGGGACAACGAGCTTCTTTCCATCCTTTACCTGAGGACGCCAGCAGGATAGCTGGCGAAACTGTTGTGAATTTAAACGATATACGCTGACGCAGCCCGAAAAATGTGGATTTCACCTACTGATCGCCGCGGAAACCTGCGGACGAACATCTCTCATGGATATTCAACTTCTCAATGGGGACGCCCTTCTCCATGCCCGCGGCAGGTCCATCCATCTTCATCCGCCTCTATCCTGGGCCACACCGAATTGGGCACATTGGCAGTTAATCGGATTCCACTCCAATAAGTACGTCTACGATGAGCACAATTACATTCTGGAAGCACCCCATGACGTCATTTCCTCCGATCTCACCGCAGATCTCGAATTATGCAATTATTTCATCTCCACCGCACTCACGGGCACAGAGTATGAGAGATAGTCAAGGGTTACTCCTAAGGGATTTTAGCAAAAACGAAAGAATAGACCATACTTATGCAGACCATTTGAAAGGCTCTTGAAATGGAAAAGGAATGAACGATTTTCCTTAAAAAACGTTTCTTTTTATTTTTGTATGTAATTTCCCTGTAGACTAATTCACTTGGTCCAGCGATGTTCCAATATCTTGATGCTCCCATCTAAAAAATTTTATCCATTCAGGCATGCAAAATTTTCATCTACTTCGGTTGTTAGCTAATTGTTCGAAGAGAATCTCCGTCCACCGAGAAAAATGTTGAGCTTGGGGAAGAGATTTAAATCTGATGGGGCCAAATCGGGCGAATAAGGCGGGGGTGGCAACAATTCGTATCTTATCTCACGTATTTTTGCCACGACACTTGTGTGCGGGCGTGCATCTTGTTGATGAAAGATGGATTTCTTCTCTCCAAATCCTGACATTTTTTCGTGTATCTTTTGCTGTAGTTGGTCTAGGAGATTAGTATTGTCCAGTAATTGATTGATCTGTGGGAAGTTATTCTATGAGCAGAATTTCTTTCACATCCCAGAAAACATCAATTTTTTGCTAACAGATAATTTTCTCCTATCCAATGCCACCGTTAAATTATGATCTGCCCTTTCAGATGACATCCCTACAGCTTCAGCGATTTCTCTCTTCATTTTCTTACTTCCAGTCAGCGATCTTCCATGACCATTTTATGCATCTTTGCAATAGTTCCTGGAATAGTGACACATTTCGGTCGGCCACTACGCGGATCATCATCTAAGTTGTCCAATCACCTGTTTGCCCAATGGGAGACAGTTGAATGCGAAGGAGCGGAGTCCTTCAAAGCTTTCCGGAAGTTGACATGAATTTCCTTTGCTTTCGTACCTTTCTGTATGACTGCCCTAATCTCAATTTTTTCCATCTTCACTAATCACAACCCGAGAATAACAACAGAGTGACGTCCGCACAACACCCCTCTTCCCAAAGCACTGACGTGTTCACTCATAAAGAATTGCCTATTACTACGCGGGAAACTCGTTGCGCAAATCTGATGGTGATTCCAAGAAAATTTCAAACTACCCACGTAAATCTGCCAATAATTCTCCTCGTCAGATTCAATTCTTGGGCATTGTAGAGAAAACTGAAACCAGAAAACCTTTCGCCGTACATTTTGTTCTTGGTCCGTGATCAACATCCACTCCTACACAATACCCCACAAAGGCGTGTGGCCACCATCCGCAAACTGGAATAAAACCACATGAAAAGCCAAATCATGCACCTCTACCCAAATATTAGTTAGTTCATGCACTCGATAAACCTTAATCACACGAAAGAAAGTACTTTAATGCATTAATATTTAACTACAGGATACGTGCATTCAAAATCATGCGGTAAAACCTTTAAAAAGATGGCCTATTAAATAAAAAGAATGACATGCAGAAAGAACCATGCGAGATATGGAAAAATTTTAGCACCACCAATTATAATTGTCTCCTAGGCGATTGCTGTCACGTCCATTATGATCTCTGATGGTTTGAGGGAAAAACGAAGTTTTAAATCTATCCGTTCTTCAATAATTCTCCCCAATTTTACGTTGTTGATCTGATCTACCGTAGTGAATGGGGGCCTGTAATATGTCTACAGCATCCTCAGATAAGTAACCTGCCTTAAATGTACGCAGTAAATTCAACCTTTACTTAAGCCTACGGTCAACAAGTGGCCCCCATCCTGCTTCTTTCAATAGTGCCGTGACACTGCTGCCTTGTTCATTAAAACCTAGGTTTTCACAGACCTAGCTGCTCTTCGTTGCGCACGATCTAGTTCCAATATGAAGCCTAATCCATGAGAATCCAATGCACTTGCAGCATACTCAAGGTGGGGTCTAACTAAGGTGAAAGAACACAGGACATTGAGCATAAACATCGCTACGCTTAATGCATTTAGGCGGTGTTTGAGGACGTGGATTCCAGCACGCAAATGATGGCACGCATGTGGGCATAGAAACAGTGGATTAGTCGTATAAACAGGGTGATTTTTTATAGGCAATTAACTCCCGTCATCGCTTCAATGCACCATAAGATGCGCCATACGATAAACACCACGAAGGAAATGGGGCGATTGGAGAGGTCAGAGGAGATTCTAGCTGATCCCGCTGAGAAGGTGGGGGCGAAGGGGGGAGGGAATACGGGAGATGGGGGGAGGGGAAGCAGTGAACCCCTCAATGTAATGAGAAGTGCATCGCTCTGGCAGTCATTCCATATTTACTCGAAGACACTCACGTTTCCACACTGAAGAGAATCATACCAAGGAATTTCACAGCCATAATCATCGCCATGGTGAGTTACCTCCTGTCTGTTTCGTCTAAAAATTAATGTTACAAATATCATCATAACACAATAAGACACCCTCTCAAATATATTATTCAGTTAACACTTCTGTTAAGGTTTTGTAGGAAAGGTAACAATGACCTACTCTGAGTTTTAATATCCATTAAAACTACTTAAAACACTGTAAAACTTACGAATTGCAAAATTACATATAGAAGTATACCCCAATCTCCCGTCACTATCAAATGTTTCCCAGTGGGAACACACGCGATTATGTCCTCTAACTGATCGTATATCCTATCGACCTCTTCTTCCTTATGGTTGCTCGGTGGTATGTATACCTGAATAATAACTAAGTTCGTCGGTTCCGCTTTTATCTCGACTAGTAATAGTCTATCCGTTACCTGCTCTATGTTGACTACGCTTCTTCCTACCTCTTCATTTAATACTATGGCAACCCCTCGTTGGCTCTCGTCCCCGCCGCTGTATATTATTCTATAATTATCACTCCAGTAATCCCCGCTATCTTTCCATCTCACCTCGCATAGACCTAAAATATCTAATTTCCCCTTTCCATCTCTCGGTTAATATTCTCCAATTTTCCTGTCCTCATCATTGTCCTTACATTCCACGTTTCTAATTTAACTAATGTGGTATTCCTCTCCTGCGTCTTCTGTCCTGCTGCTGGTTTTCCCTTGCAAGGGTTTCGTGGGATGACGACCGCGGAAGCCTTGCCTCCAACTCTGCCGGGGACGACACATGGCCGATTGGGCCGAGCACCGTAGTTGCCAGGACTCAAAATCTCTGTATTGTCCATCATTTAAATCTTGGGGATGATAATTGAGGTGGTTTCCCGTTGCCTTCCTCAATAGTGTTTTTAACGTGACACCATCACTTACTGGCCGCCCCACTGGGGTCAGACGCCATTGCAGCCGCCTCACTAAGGAACATACTGCGTGGACCACCCTTTGTCTGGCTCCTAACCTTCGACCTATCTGGCATGGGTGACCCTACCAGGAGCAATTATTATTACTCCCACCAGCACAGCTCTAGGGGTCATCGGAACGCACAAGCCCTTCCACCACGTCAAGGTTGTAGTCCGGGGAGGGCTTTAGATATACTTATACCACCTGGGTTCCTGTGTTCGTCTTTTTTTATGTGGTGTTAACCCTCCTTCTTATATGTACATATTTCCATGTGAATGAATAAAAATAAAGTTTTCCATAATGTATTCCAGGTCATTTCTTAATTAAACATTTTGCCCCCCGTGAGTTACCCCTTTACATTCTTTCATTATTACTCTTCTTAAAGCTTTGTGCCACGATGCTTACATGAGTTAGGCACGTGTCGACTCCAAGGATTTTTGTTGATTTTCTTTTTTTCTTTTCTCCTTCCTAGGATATGAAAAACTTTGTTTGTCTTTTCAACCTCATCCTCCTGGCTCTCGCCGTGAATGGTAAGAATCAATGTGGAAGGCGATGTGCCCTTTGCAATATTATTTGATAGATTAGATTAAATATCAATACTTTATTATAAACATGTCAGAATCGTTATTTTTAGAACAATTGTAATGGATTACACAACAACATTGTCTTCCATGGTATTAATTGCTTAAATAACCTCGGACTTCTGTAGACTTAGGTGTCAAATGGGTCGTTAAATTCCAACTAAAACTTCCTAAGCTCTATTTTTAGACATTTTGTGATTCTTTAGTATGAAATGGAAACAGCATCTTGTAAAGTTGGAATCATGCATGCCAATCTGTAAGTGAGAGAGAAGTGGACTTCACAATATAAATAAAATTCTCCGGCTTTAATGTGCGTGATTGTATGATATTTTTATTTCATTTATTTAATAATTTATCGTTGCAATTTGGTAATTGTCCTGGTGGCAACGGCCATGTCTGATCAATGATCACTCTCACAATGAACATACATGCATACGTCGTACACGTACAAGGAAAACTATAATATCAACTTTGCGCAGTTAGACCCCTTTCATCTCTTCAACGGAGTTTGACGTTACATTATAATTTTAAAGGCTGAAGTCATTAATTCAATTATTTTCAAAATATAATAAAAAGCAAAAATACATTTTCCCCCGATTACCTTTTGCGCTCCACGCTGTTCTTCCGTTCTTAACCACCACCCTTCTCCCTTTTTCAGTTCAATATAGAAAGTCCTTTTCAGGAAAGTAATGTTTTTTACCTTAAAATAGATGGTCTGATGCCAAAATTAGTAATTTGGAAAATAGCGATGTGCCAAATTTTCTAAAACTGATAGTCTCTACAACTTTGAGGCAAACGTTTTGCTCAAAGTTGTAGAGACTTGCCTGCCACTTGAATGCAAAACTATAACGTCTCTGGTTTAGAAAACTCGAGATTAGTCATTCATTGGATCAATATTCATTTTATATAAATGGAAACTTACATAGCCGAGTTTTCTGGGTTTTCAGCTGCCATTATAACTACTTTAAATTTGCCACAATTCACGTTCAATTCCTTCATGAACTCAATAAGCTCCTGCTATTATAGTGGTCAACACAAGGCATGGAGCATTCGGATTCTCAAGTCCACATCTCATTCTTTACCTACGATGATAGTTTCTCCCTGCCATGGAGAAAATCGTCAGGCACGGTGTAAGGAACTGCCTGATCTCTGCCTGACTTGTTAATTTTGATCCTTAGGCGTAGTTAGGGCGCTATGTTTCTTCAGTTATTAAAACCATTCCCTGGGTTGTCTATCATGGGTCCAAACCTTCAACATAAGAATGTTTTCTGAGAAAATTGCTTTTTATGTCAGTGACGCACGAAAAAACAAAGATTGATGCATATTCGATTTTGATTCAGCGCAATCAAAGTGAGTGCTGATACTGAAAGTTGAGGCCTAGTCAGGAACTCTCTTTGATCGAAGCCATGTAACGCATCAAATATGCTAGACGCCCAGAGAAGAAGATGCTGCTCCTGTCACTGTGATCTCAGCGTTCTCATTTAAAAGTAATCTTGTCAAAGGTCATCACATTCATCTTGAGAAGTGCCCATTCTCAGAAAAGAAAATACTTCGTTCTTTCACATATATGTTATTCTACACGACCTAGGTTTCGACTGACAAATTCATCATCAGGTTGTTCTCTGTAGATCAGTAAGTCGAAACCTAGGTTGCGTATAATACAATATATGCGGATGAACTAAGTATTTTCTTTTCCGATGTGAATCGCTTCCAAAAAGTGACGCCTCAAACCATTATATACCCAAAGTCAGTTATTCAAACGTGCAAAAAATCATGTGGGTCTCCAAAAGGAGTTTTGAACCGGGACTTTCCAGGATAAATAAATGGGTGAACTTCCAACACCTGCTTCTCGTAGAATATATAAAAATTGATTTTTAATTTCACGAAGAATAATTAAAATTCAAATTTTTCTCATTCTTCGTAAATGTAATGAAAACATACATATTACAAACATTTACGCCACTAATTTCGTCATCCGTTTACGAGCGTAGTTTATGAAATGGAGCGGAAAATAGGTTACTACTCTGCCTGGACTAGTTTACAGAGTAGCAGACTATTTTATAATCTTTATCAGATTAGGGCACAAAGGACGCATCTTTCTCGGAGACCTAAGTTGCCCTTAATGCTAGAGTTCTCGTACGTATTATCAACAGGGGAACTCGGAAGCGTCGAGCAATCATGGATAGGACGGAGGTAATTGCTTAACTCTTAGCTTACGTAAGAGCCTAACCTGTGCGGGCTGCCCAGGGCGTGCTCCCCGTAGATGCCGCGTAGATATCTGACCTGTGAACGCAGCCTCACACGTGCATCTTCCCTCCCGCCCTAGGGTCACCCGTGACGAGGGGGCTAGGCGGCAAGATCGTGATGTGCTACCTCGAGGGCATGGCCGCAGCTCGGCCCCAGGCGGAGGTTCGCTTCAACCCGGAGGACCTGGACGTGACCATCTGCACTCACGTGGTCTACAACCGAGCAGTGGTGACCAAGGACCTAACGGTCGTCCCGAAGGACAAGGAATTCGACCTGAAGGAAGACGGAGGCAAAGGTAGGAACAGAGTTATGTTCCCCCCTAACCTACTGGGTGCATGGATAGAGGGTGAGGATAACCAATGGAATTCTAGCGGGACCTTAGATGGTCACGGTTTGAAAGATGTTGCAGTGGTAGTTACTTCTGTCCCAAATATTTAATCCCGCCGTTTCAAATTTATGACCTGATATCTCCACGTATTTCTGCTGGTAACTTGCTGTTTGCTTGAAGGAAATATTGTCGAAACTATTATTCAACTGTGGGAAACAAGTTATGGATAACCTTCGTTGACTTTACTGACAATACCTCACGAATGCCACTGTCATAAATTTGATAATTGTTTTGAATTATTTGATTTCGAAGCTCAAAATAAGAGTGAATTATAATTTTTCATTGGTATTTCAAGGTTATTTACTCCCTATTAATATTGTCAAAGTTGCAGATAATGACATCACAATAGTCTATTGTCCCAGTAAATACCTAGCTTCCTCTTTCCAGGGTTTTTTTTAAAAGCACGAAGTTTTAATTTTCAAACCTATCCCTTATAATTTTTCGCAAACAATTCTATGATATGTTCAATATTGAATTCTCAAATGGAAAACATAGTCTGATGCATGCAAACAAAATCCATCACAAATACAAATAGGTAATTCAAACCATTGTTTTCAACAATTTAATTAATTAATCCTTGATTTTTTGATTAATTTACGTTATTTCCCTCCCATAAAATTTTAACCGTCAATAATAGATCATCAGTTTGTTATAATAATGTTTTATGCTTGTCAGCAGATATGATATCGATGCTTAAGTTAATATTGTACAGCATTAGAAATCCACCAAACACATTCTTCGGTAAAAACAATAACTACCGCCCACACTCTATAACACGTCCATCAAAGAACTCAAAGATGCCCACCCGTTCTATTTATTTAACGCCAAAAACAGCACTAAGGCCTTTACATTGGGTTATATAAAAAATAATAAATAATAAACTAAGCATACATGATAACAACAAATATTAAAATAATCTCAAAATAACAATGGTGATTAATAAAAAAAACAAAAAACAACATATTAGAGGGGGTATCAGAAAAGGCTCTGCAGTTGGCTGTAGAAGCTTGTGCAATCCAAGCAGTCAAGCAATCCAAGAGGTCAAGAGAAGAAGAAGTATTAGAGAGGGAATTGAAGATGGAAGGTAAACGGTAAAAAAGGGATCCCTGCGAAAGTGAGAGTCGGAATTTGGGCTGGTGTAAAGTTTGTGCATTGCGGGTCGTACGGGCTGAAATGTAGAGGGCAAAGAAAGATAGGAGATCAATGCATCTGAAAGAGCCATTCATGATGCAGTGAAGAAATTTGTAATCGGATGTCAATCGGCGGTGGGTGGGGTGTAATAATCCAAGTGAAAGTAATACCTCTCTACGTGAGGAGAGTCTGAGGGTAGGTATGCGATGTCGTACTATGGCTAAAAAGAAATTGAGTGGACGGTTGAGTAGTTTAAGTGTGGTAGGGGAAGCAGTTGACCAAATAGGTGAGCAATATTCTAGGATGGGTTGCACACACCCAATGAAAACGGATTTTAATGCACGCGGTTCGGAGACCTCGTTTAGCCGGTACAGGGTTCCAACAACCGCCATAGCCTTGCTTACAATTGTTTTAATATGGTCCTGGAAAGTTAAATTGTGGTCAAAAGTGACGCCTAAATCGGAGTGGGAAATGACAGAGGGAATGGGTTGATTATTTAACGTATAAGTGGAGGTTATATTGTTCGTCTTCAGCGAGAAGGACATCGCAGCGGATTTCCCAGGATTCACGCGCAACCTCCATTTATCGCACCATGTTTCGACCGCTTGAGGAGCAGTTTGTAAATCCAGGGAATCAGCCGCGGTGCCAACTCTTTTAAATATTTTACAATCGTCGGCATAGAGGAGAGCACCACAGCTAGAGGGGAGAATATCATCAACTATGTCGTCGACGTAGAGGGCAAACAGAAGTGGGCCTAATACACTGCCTTGAGGCACACCAGAAGAAACAGGTAAGTAACTCGAGGAAATACCTTCAATTAGAACTCTTTGGTTGCGGGAAGTCAGGAAATTAGAGAGTAAACATAAGAGTGTGCCATGGATATTATAACGTGAATGGAGTTTGTGAATGAGGAGGGGATGATTAACGGAATCAAAAGCTTTAGAAAAATCAATGTAACAGACATCCAGCTGAGATCTTTTTTCGAAGGCAGAAATTATATGGTGGTGCAGTATAGAGAGATTAGTGTCTATCTTCCATGGAATGCGTCGATGCTTTTCAACGGCATTCCCGGCAGCGTAGCGAGAGGATAAGTATTTGTCGAGTGAGACTGCGTCATTTAGGGGGAGGCGTAGTGGTTGAAGGATACATTAAAGTCATGCCCATAATTATTATTTCCGATGCACAAATAACGAAGCGCAGAAACCATAACGCAATTCTCGCTCGAATCGCGTCGTTCATCCTAGCAACCTTTAACCTCGTGATTTATGTGAATGCATCCTGTGTTTGTGAGAAGATAGAATTAGTCCAAGGCTGAGGAAAAGGGGTGACCGGATGGCAATAGAACTGACATCGTTTCATCATATTGCGAGTAAATTAAGATTGTGATATTCGCAATCTTGGAAATAATCCCAGCGGAAAATGTTTATGTCGGCGACGATGCGGGAGTACGGCGTCCATTCTCCAGAATTACAGCCAGTGCGCTTTTAAGCCGTGGCCTCCAGTAGAATGCAGCAGGCCAAATGAATTATTAGCTGCGATAAAGAATAAATATGTAAATATAGAAAACGTACGAAAAGATAATCAAAACCAAGTGAATGAGATGGATTGCGAATGAGAAAGATAGACGAGAGAAGGTAATGAAAGATTGTAAACCAAGAGTCAGGGAGAGGGAAGTAAATGGTTTACATAAAATATATCAGCAATAGTTTCGGATATAGATAGATTGCTTCAGATATTACTACAAAATGCCTCAAAATTCTTCAGAGTGCATCCCTTGAGCGTCGACTCACTTTTGCCAGAGCGGTTTTTCCACGAATCTAAGGTTCCCTGGTAGGCGGATACCAGATTAGGGTACTCTTTATGGCACGCGTGCAAGCTTCTTTGACGGATCTTATTTATTTTATTTATTTATGTACCCTGAAAGCCACCGCTAGGGTGTGTGGCAGGAGATGAATACACACCAGACTAATTCCAACCCGAATATGACCTTACCGCGGTAAGACAATGTCATTCCGATCCTTTATCGTTCGTGGAAAAAATACATCTTAAATGTATCTGCTCTGCACTTGATTCCTCTAATTTTACTGACTATATCCCTCCCTACCGTAGTGCGATGGGGGTTATAATACATTTTCAACATCAATGCTAGTGAGACGCGCTTATAATTTATGCAAGAGATTTAATCTTTAATTTAACCTTCGTTCATTGAGTGATTCCCAGCCTAGCTGCTCTCTAATATTTTTTATACGCTTCTAAGTCTATCATAACAATGTTTTACAAATGAAGCTCCTGTATGCTGCTCGCGATTCAATTCGGTAATTCATCCAACTTCCTAAGGATCCCATGCATGTACTTGCAGCATATTCTAAATAAGGCCTAACCAGCGAAAAATAAAATTTCTTCTTAAAGAATTTCACTTAGGGTCCCGTGGTGGTATCCTTTGTGGTAGGATATATTTTTTGTAGGGAATAGGAAATAGAAGTCTGCTGGTGCCAAGTTGGGACTGTCATGGGGCTTGGTAATCGTGGAAATGCCGTCGTAGCAGGTCTCCGCTAGCAGATACTCGACTCTGTTCTTGGCTGTCCGTACAAAGACCTTCGGGACGAGTTTAGCGCAGATCTTTCGCATCGCCAAATTTTGATTGATATAATTGTGTGCAATGTCACTGTCAATACGATCTAAGAAAATGCGCACGCTTAACCGACGGTCTGAATTTAGCATTTCACGCACGTGTCGGGAAAAATTATTACTGATACTTTAATATGAAGGTTGTATGAAGAGCAGCGCAGTAGACAGAGAGAGGAAACAAATAGAAACAAAGGAGCGTAGTGAAAGACGCGGTGTGAGAATGTGCAGTTCAGAGAGGAAGGGTTAAATTAGTGCTCTGCTGGAAGTTGAAGCTCGATGATGAAGTAGGAGTTCAGTGTCAAATACCCGTTGAAAGTGTCATTACCATCAAAGGAAACTCTCAGACAGTCGTATGTGAGGGCTATAAGAGCAATGAGTTTCATTTCGCCCCCCCGCTAAGGTGATAGTGAAACCATCAACAAAAGGAATGGAAAGCGGAGAAGAAATGTTTACCTGGGGAATGCGCTCGTGTCTGGGGGAAGCACGCGTGATGCCATAACAGGGGAAAAGTCTCCAATTCAAAGTGAAATAGTGTACGATTACGGTGAATTAGTTTTCTAGATTTGGAGAAGGCGCTCAAAAGAGAAAACCGGTAATTTTAATGAGCATATTGCAGAAGATAGGATTATATTGGAGGGATAGGAGATTTATCCGCAATCGGCTCATGTCTTAGATGCGAGCCCAACTTTGATCTCCCGCTCATACACGAAAGGCAGATGGAGAGCCCGGATGGGCATTGCTAGGAAGAGGTTAAAGGCAGGGTTGTTCATTATCACCGCGGCTGTTTAACGTATGTGGGGCGGAAATGATTAAAGATGCATGGGAAGAACTGGAGATAGGAATGAAAGTGGGCGGGGAATTCATTGTATCAGTTAAGTTTGCGGATGACCAAACTGTAATAAGTAAATCGGCCAAAGGGTTACAATCATGATTAGTGTATTGCCAAACTCCGAGTGATAGAAATGGGATGAGACTCGTTGGAAAAGGGCAACTAGGTGGGGGAGCGAGGAAAGTCACGCTGTACACTGTCTAGGATGACCGTCGGTCAAGGTGTTTGCATATTTTTGGCATGGATAAGTGCGAGAATATGTGTTAACCCGAAGGCGCACCCCGTGGACGAAACTATCGCCAGATATGCAGCTCTGACCGTGAAGGATGTAAAAAGAGGTTACATTAGAACTTCGTCGGAGAAATAAGATTTTACGACGAGGAGGGATTGATAACGCGGAATTTGAGGGCGAATATTAAAAAAAAGTTTAGTGAATACTTTCATATAGAGCGTGGTTTTATTCGGCAAAGACACTGGAACTTTGATATGATGTCAGAACCGCAGAGAGAAGACTTTTGAGTCGTCGGGGTGGAGAAGGTTGGAAAAGGTAAAATGGACGGAAAGGAAGAATAAACAAGTACTACTAGGCAGCGTGGAAAAAAAATTACAGCTTCGTTAATTCCAAATTTATTCGTTTCGTTCTTAATGTTCTAAGATTAAAACATCAGATGGTCTTGACAAAGCTGCGATTTTTCTTTTCATGATGGATAACTTTCGTACAGTCAAACCTGAAATTGCCAAGTTCACTATTAGACAGGTTGGAAGAGGAGAGGGGATTATTAAAATAAATCCTAGAGTATAAGGAAAGGCGGATGCTGAGTATTTTGTTTTTCTATACAATTGGAATACTACGATTCAAGGGAGGGGAAGCAATTTGGAGGGGGGGCGAAGTGGATAGGTTTGTTGCATGTAATGAAGGTAGGTAGAAATTATGCGTAATTAAAGGTGGGTTTATATCAGTATGTGGAGGTGTAGGTTGTGTCCGTTTAGGAGCGGCTTGGGTCATTAACTATTCGCAGTCCGTTTTCATCCAAAACTTAAATTAGGGAGTAAAATATATTTGATAATAATAAATTCACAATCCAGTGAGCATATATAAATTGTATGTATTAAGAGAATGTTATTACCTCGGAGAATATTACTATTAGGGGATATCAAAAACAATCCTTGAGAAGTTATAATTATCGTTAAGTGTGCCAATAAATCTTGCTGCTTTGAACCACTTCTTTGTACCAATAATATTTTTATTCTGATATTTTTCCCTAACAAAAAATCGTAGGCCCGTTGAGCTATTCTACGTAGTATTCCTCCCTACCTCTTCCGTCGCTGAGGGTCTGTCTGCCTGATGCCTCGATAGCAACACTCATAAACTCGTCAAAGTATGTCCATTCGTTAGATGGAGCGATGCAGGCAAATTGTTTCTAAAACCTTCCGATTGAGCATCCCTCTGATGACGTAGAAAGAACAATTTTCGGAGGAAATGAACACACCCTTCCCGGTTTTTCCGTAGCTTTGATTACTTGTGAGACATTTTGACAGAATTTGATCTCTCATCCACCATCATTCAATGAGGTATTTAAATTTAAGATGAAACCTTTCTCTAACAACCTTAGAAAATTGGCTACATATAATTTTGCTTTATTCGCAGGTTTATACAACCGAACGCTGGCGCTGAAGGAGATTAATCCTGCCCTTAAGATCATCATCAATGTCTACGATAATGACGAGGAAATCAAGAAACAAGTAGGAATGACTCGCGATATTTTCATATCAATTAGACTCGAATAATGTGTTTGACTGTAAAAATACGGTTGAGAACTAGTTTTACCAAACAAATGGGCATTTTATACTTTTAACTTTTAAGATTTGAATGACAATCATCAGATCGTATGTGATCTACTTCTCTGCAAAATCCGAAAAGTGAACACAAGAAAAATTTCAACGCTTGAGCTATAATTTAAATTACTATATTTCAACACGTGTGGGTCGTACAACAACCTATGGGGACAAATCAAAGAAAATCCCCTTCAATGATGAGAGCTTTGTCCTTTCTTCAGCAATACATCTTATGGTTATCGCAACGACACAGAAAGATTTAAAAATAACCGTTCTGCGATATTAGGAAAGTGAATTATTTAAATATTTATTCAACTATCAATTAAAGGGTCACACTGGAGTTTTGGTCAGGCGGCTTAAGACTAATGATTGAAATATCGCGTTCTCGTGCATGATGGCCCGCACACGAGTCGCTATGCATGCCTCTCTCTGTCCGAAGTCGGTCAGTCATTCATTTACAAGGTCTGTCCCAAAAGTAGTAGGGCTTCGTTGATTAAAAACATTTACGGTCAGAATTCATACATTCACTCAAAAGTCTTCGAAATAGTACACTTGTGAGTACACACACCGCAGGCAGCGGGGTTTACCCACCTCGTACGCCTGGAATACTGCTAAGCTTCCTCGTCACGGGTGTTGTAACGCTTCCACCAAGCTGCGGTGGGGTTCTTTTATGCACTGATTTGAGGTGGAGAAAGAGGGAGATGTCTGGTTGGGCAGTGTCGAAAAGATTTGGATCCTCACTCAGGTGGTCGAGAGGCTCTTGGTAGATCCGCGTGCGAGTTCCTTTTATTCGTCCGAGAACACTCGCGGCACCAACTTCCCACACTCCATTCTCATGCCCATGTTTTCAGTTACCAGTCGATGCACATCACTTCTATGGATACCAATTTGATCAGAAACAATGCGAATACTAATCTGCTATCCCGGTCCAAGGAAGCCTTCACTCTTTCAAGAGTGTCGTCAAATTTTGAGGTCGAAGGGCGTTCTTATGAACGCTCGGCGTCTTCAACATCTTCTCTACCCTCCCGAAATAACTTGAATCGAACCCAGGCCCTCAAGTAAGAATTCCAACTCTCTACCCCTGGACTACCGCCTTGTACCACTCAAAAACACTCGGCGTCCCCATGGCAATATCACCATAAGCTGTCTTGAGCATGTCATTATTCTTTTTACCGGTTTTACTCAGTTTCACGCAAAATTTGATGGCTTAGTGCGGCTCAAATAACCGGTTCATGACGGAGCGCAACAAAGTCACGTTAAAGAGGTTTCGCAAACGAACGATCCGCATTTGGAAGAGGTTGGGAGCCAACTACTACCGGCCTCCAGCCTTTCCTGAGACTTCCCTTCCTCGAACCTAACCGCGCGTCCCTTCTGGCCGGGAAAAAATTAGTCATAGTGCTTTTGGGACTGGCCTTGTACATCTGCTGGAGTCATATATAAGGTGAAGATGAGTGAATGAGGTACGTTTTCTTCTCTACTCACATCTCCATCCTCGTGTAGCAGGCCTCGAGAAACAGCTCGGCCTTGGAGATCTTCGCCACAAACGCCGCCGACTTCGTCGAGAGCCGGGGTTTCGACGGAATGGACTTTCGCACACTCAACTTTAAGGTAGGTAGACCACAAAAAAATGCAAGAAAATAGCAGCTGTCATAGAAGGCCATTACACCATGGAGTCATCAGCTCCGTAAATTTATGAATAACGTCACACTTGTGGCAAATGTTTATTGTTCAATATCATAAAATGTCATTGATTGGTTGCGTAATTGATTGGAACAATTAATGTTCGACACATTAAGGTTTTTCTACTTCTCTATCCAAGAGCCTGGATTGAAACGATGTAATCAAAGTTGTCATGGTTAAAGGACTTCGAATTATGGCTGGACGGAAATTAGATATTTTTATTGATATTCTTTTTTCAGGTTGGATTTCATATTGATATTATTAATTCGGGAAAGAGCAATGTTTCATTGGACGCGGTTTTCTCGATTTGAAGGAAGCCTTCGACAAAGTGCTTCATAAAAAACTATTCTCAAAGCTAGAAGCATTTGGCTTGGATAAAAATATCCGGGGTTGGATTAAAGACTTTTTGAATGGTCGGGTACAAAGAGTAGTGATAGATGGATTAGCTCAAATGCAGTAGAAGTCACCTCTGGTGTTCCCCAGGGAAGTGTCATCAGACCTCTCTTACGCCTACTTCACGTTAACAGCATTGACTCTGTAGTCACTAGTAAGATACGTTTCTTTCCCCACGATGCAATGGTTTACCGAGATATCCGTGATCCTGAGGACATAGCAGCTTTATCAGATGACAGTAATGCTATGCAACGTTGGTCTGACACTTAGCAGTTATAAACTTAAAAACGTACCTAGTGATGAATTATAATTTAAAAAATTGAGCAATTCCTTCCAGAACGCCAACTGCATCGGAAAAACCGAAATGAAATGTGTAGATTCGATTAAATACTTAGGAGTTACCCTCACTCACGATCTCTCCTGGGTGAAACACATACAGGTAATATGTGGGCGAGCTAACAAACAATTAGGGTTTATTGGAAGAGTACTGGATAAATATGATGAAAGGGTCAAAGGGAAATGTTATCTTTCGCTGGTTATGCCTAATTTATAGATTATGCTGCTAGTGTATGGAATCCTCACGAAGTTGGATTGATTCCCGAATTGGATCGCGTTTAGTGTAGAGGAGCTAGATTTGTAAAACGTTGTTTTGATAAACTTAGTAGCGCATGCAAAATATTAGAGCAGCTATGCTGGGAATCATTCGCGGAGCGAAGATTAAACTACAGATAAAATCTCTTTCATAAATTGTAAGGGCGTTTCCTTAGCAGTGATGTTGAAAAGGTATTGAACCCCATCGTACTACGGTAGGAGAGATAATGTGAATAAAATTAGAGAGATTAATTATGGATGGTTTTTTGAAACGAGAGGACCACACGTTAACAAAAATAAACAAGATAATGGTATTTTGGAACGACTTCACGAGACCACGAGAAACCCACCAGACTCCTGCTAAACAGCTTCCCTGAACTCAGGGTGAAAGGCAGCAGTTTCACCATTAGGCACTGGTGGCGCAGAGGCGAGTGGGTCCGCCCGGCATCAGCTGCCACAGCTGCGGGCGAGAGTGAAGTTCTTGGTATAGGCCGCAGAACTACTGCGATGTGGAAGGCAACGGGAAGCCACCACATTATCCTCCCTAGAGTATGCAGCCTAATGTTGCATTCAAATACAGTAGAATGGAGAGAAATGTGCTGTAGTCAACCAATCCTAGGATTGAAATGCTGGTAATGATGAAGTGTAGATCTGATAGATTTCAGATTTCATTTTTTCCACGAACAATAAGGGATCAGAATAGCATTGACCGACCGCAGTAGGGGGAAAATATTCGGATCAAAATTCGTCTGGTGTGAATTCAACCTCTGCCACATATCCTAGTAATGGCTTGCAGGGTATTAAAATATCTAAATATCTAAAATATGATTCCTTGGAGAGATGACAATGGCTGCTATTGGCTAATTAAGGAGAAGTGAGGAGGAGGATGGTTGATGGTTGAGGACCTAAAGGAGGATTTGATCGCTATGGCGATTCGAGCGCTCACTGAATTATTCCTTGAAGATTGCTCCCCACGGCAACAAATTACGATATGATGTCGGTGACAATTCGACTGCAGCTAACCGTCGCGTGAGAACGGGGGTGTTGCGGTACGAAATGTATGGAAGGTGGAGCGGTACGAAACGTATTCAAGAAAGAATGAAAAGGAAAGGCAGAAAGAGAGAAATAATATCCTCCGCAGTAATAGTCAATAAACTATTATTGTTACTAATAAACAAAAAGAGTTCCCTCCCAGGAAAATACATTAGCTCCTTGAGGAATAAGATAAGACTATTATGATAAATGGAAGAGAAATCCTTATTAATACTTTGATATTTTTCCAATGCGCTCTTTATTTTTCACCGTATAACATACAGTTTCCACTTTGATAGTTTGAAATTTATTTATTTATTTATTTTTTTATTTATTTGGGATACATTGCTGTTAGGCGATAAGCCGGGTGGCAATGACATGATATAACAAACAGTAGTCATTCTTATAACATATCACAGTGTCATTAAATAGTCGCCATTAAATAGTGTCATTTAACAATCCCATCATGTATACCTTTTGCATTCACGCCTAAATGATTTAATGCTTTTGGGTAAGGGCTTAAAGAGTTCATCAGGCAGCTGGTTCCACTCTTTGATTCCCATATTTAGGAACGAAAACTTGGCGGTGTTTGTCCTTTGGGGCATGTATTTGATTTTAAGCGGGTGATCATTCCTGCCGAGATAACATGGCTTATTTACACTCTCGTTCAGTTCTTTCCAGCCTCCGTCAGCTTTCAATATTTTAAAAATGGCACACAGTCTATTCAGCTTCCGTCTGTTCTTTAGTGACCCCCATCCTAGTGAGCCTAGCATGTCACTTACACTGTCGGTCTGCCTATGTCGCCCTAAAACGTACCTGGCAGCCTTCCTTTGCACTGCTTCTAATTTTTTCACATGCCCTATTTCAAAGGGATCCCATACTGTGGTCGCATATTCGACAATAGGCCTTACAATTGTTTTGTAGGCCAATTCTTTAGTTGATTTAGTGCTTCCTTTGAGGCTCCGCATGACCCAGTGGAGCGATTTAAAGGCCTTGCCTACCACATAATCTGTGTGAAGTCCCCACCCTAAGTCTTTACTTAGGTGTACCCCTAGATATTTACAATTATCTTTTGTTACAATCGTTTCTCCCATTATTTTATATACCCTTCCCTCACCTGCCTTCCTTTTGGAGAATGAGACAACAATGAGAAATTGATCATTACACTAATTTGGTGGTAGAAGGGTTTGTACTAATTTAAACTCTGGTATATATAAAGAAAATAATTCATGACTTCGAGTAATTCCAGGAAGAAGGAAATCTGGAAAAGGTTCACTTGACTATATTACTCTATAATGCAATCAAATGGGAAATAACTCCTTCTAAAACCGATATGATATATAAAATATTAACCTATATAATTTTTCATCATTTAATTGAGAAATATTCTGCCAATAATGCATAGTTTTATACAATCTACTCTGTGAATTAATTTCTTTTCATTAAATAGTCAATTAGGTATTTAATGTGTTTCCAAATGTCTGATTGATTCAACCGACCAAGAATAGGCTCCAGTGCAAAAAAATTATTTGCGGGTGCTTCATTTTCTTTATTTAAGTTTTCCTCATTTGTGTTTAAACCTTCCGAATTAAACGGGAAGAAATATAGACTTTATGGTTTTTTAGCATACACTGGTTGAGTCGAAATGGGATCATGTTTTATTACCAATGGCTGATGTAAGCTAATGCCCAATGATTTCAAATTCCTTAAAAGAACGATTTTTTAATTATCTTCAGTATATACTTGAATGTTTCATTGTTTTTAATCTTGGGTATCGTGCCCACATAAATTATCAGGCTTCACGTGGTGAGCTTATAGTATTAGTATTTTTGAAACTAAGATTTGCTCGCGAGGTGGCTGTTGAAGTTCAGATGAACAATATGAACGTGATTCCTTCCGGTGAAGTCCATAAAAAACGAAATATCACCTTTTCTGTATTTCATTCCTGCTACAGGTATTCGGGGAAGTCGCTCCATTTCTACGGCGTGAATTCGATCGGCGAGGGCTCAGCCTGATCTCTTTCATCTTGCCTCCAGACGCTCCCGCTGATGTCAAAATAGAGCTGACGGAGCCTTTGTCCAGGTGAGCGGAAAGAGCATCGGGCAAAACTTTTGGTTACACCACCTAGTACAAAATAATCACAATGCACAATGTATTATACTGAGGATGTTTTTTCGAAAATATACGAGTTGCCGTTCAGTAATATGGAGAGATATCTGTTTCCCATCCAACCCCCGATACTGCAACAGATTAACTTATAAACATTCAACCGCTGGCATTATTATTACCCTATAATTCTCTCCAAATGTCCTTCAGTTACTTTAAGAAACGCCCCGCAAATCTTGTCGGTATCATTCTGGCCAATGGGCACATCCAAAAAGTCGCCCTACCCACAAATCACACCGACTCGGTGAAATCACAAAAAATGCAAAAACTTTCCGATTGTAACTAATCACGTTCCACCCAAGAGGAATATTTTGAATCTTTTCTCAGTTATTCCTGCCTGACGACGAATCCCTGGCAAGGTCCAAAGCCACCGCTAGGTGTGTGGCAGGGAGTGAATACAAACACCAAACTAATATTGACCCAAATAATTTTATCCCTACCGCGGTTGGACAATGTGATTCTGACCCCTTATCGTTCGTGGAAAAAATGAAAATCTCTTCTGGGTGAAACACATACAGGTAATATGTATACAAGCTAACGAAAAATTAGGATTTATTCGAAGATTATGGGTAACTGTGAAGAAAAAGTCAAAGAGAAATCTAATCTTTCGCCGGTTAGGCCTCATTTATAGAACATGCCACAAGTACTTTGGATTCTCATGAAGTTGCATTGATTGCCAAATTGCATCACGTGAATCGTATCCAAAATATTAGTGGGGCTAGGCTGGGAATCACTCACGGAGCGAAGGTTAAATAGCAGATTGAAGCTCTTGCATAAATTGGAAGGAGGTCTCATTAGCAGTGATGTTGAAAATGTACTCGTATTATTACCCCATTGTACTACGGTAGGAGAGATCATGCTAATAAAATTAGAGAGACCAAGGGTCGAACACAGAGATTTAAAATGCCATATTTTCCACGAACGATAATGGATAATTATAAAATTGTTCGACCGTGGAAGGTCATCTTCACGTGGTGTACTCACCCCCCGCCACACCCCCTGGCGGTGGCATTCAGGGCTTATATAAATAAATAAATAAGATCCCTCTTCCGTTCCCTGCTTAACATTCTTCCCTCACCCTCTTGCCCTTCACGTCCTCTGTCAAAACTTCTTCTAATCCTTCTCCTGCAGAAATTGGTTCCACATGAACCGAATGTAATGAGCTATTGTGCTCTTATCTATCTAATTTAACTGACTTTCAACCGTTTTTTATGGAATTATTCACAGAAACTTTGACCTTATCGTCATGGGCTCTTATTGGAAGGTGCCGAATGTTCAAACGGAAATGTTTTCATCTATTGCCATGCTGGTGAGTACCATTAAATCTAAGCACAAGTTGACAGAAAGATTCTGCTATTTTCCAACTTTCCTTAAATATATAAAAAAAATATATATATATACATATATATATATACATATATATACATATATATATAATCATTATATCATATCCACATATATATAATTATCATTAGGTAATCTACCGGTTTAAGTAGGTTTTTGGATGGACAAGGCTACTAAATAAAACATTCTGTGACTCCTAACAAAACACAAAATCCAGCATCCTACTCTATATCAGGTCCCTATTCATCTCTGAGTACTTTCTTCCTCCCTTCATCCCGTCCAACATCCCTATCCTGTTCCTGTCCCTTCCTCCTCTGCCAAACATTCTCCCCTCTATTAGAGTCTTCCACTCCCAACTGCCGGTCAATACCCCCTTCATCCACTTTTCCTGCCTCCATAGGATTTCACCCAACAAACCAAGTACTTCCTCTATTGTTTTCTTCTCTGTCCATTTCACCTTCTCCATTTCTTCTCCACACCCACATTTCAGAAGCCTCCAGTCTACAGGAGGTCCTGTACGTCTATACTCCTGCTTCAATGACCAAGTTTCCGCGCCGCACATAGCTACGCTCCAAATCAAAGTTTTTACGAGTCTTTTCTTAACATCCTCACTCAACGTCCCATTCGTCAACTCCCTCCTCCTTGTAAAAGCCTCCTTGTCTAGCGAAATTCTTCTCCTTACGTCCCTACTACTTTGACCGTGTTGGTCCAAAGCACTTCCCAGATACGTAAGCTGTTTGACCTGCTCTAGTTTTTGCCCTCCTATTTTAACGTTTATCTTAGCCTTTTTCTTGCTAAAAAACCGCATAAACTTTTTTTCATTAATTTTCATTCTCATCCCATTCCTGTCGCACTGACTTTCAAATTCACTCAGCAATGTTTGCAGCCCCTTGGCTGACTGACGAATTAAAGCTTGGTCATTAGCGAACCAAACTGATTTTACGAATTCCCCGCCGACTTTCATTCCTACCTCGAGTTCTTCCCATGCCTCTTTGATCATTTCCTCTGCATACAGGTTGAACAGCAACGGTGATAATGGGCAACCCTGCCTTACACATCTTCCTATCACTGCCCATGCGAAGTCCCCGTTCCCCACTCGTACCTGAGCAGTCTGAGACATATACATGTTGCGGATTAGCCTCCTTTCCCTCCAATCTATTCCTATTTTCCGCAGAATACTCATTAGTTTTTCCCTATTCACTCTATCAAACGCTTTTTCGAAATCTACGAAACATGCAGATACCTCCTGGTTGTGTTCTATATTCCTCTCGATTAATAATCTCATTACTGCAATGGCATCACGCGTACCTCTCCCCTTCCTAAACCCAAACTGATCATCCCCTAAGTAATCATTTTCCCTACTCTCTATCCTTTTGTTTATGATCCTGAGAACAACTGCGTGGGATATCAAACTTATCGTTCTGTAGTCCTCACATGATGTAGCCTTTACCTTTTTCTGAATAGGAACTAAAACTGATCTCACAAAGTCTTCCGGCCAGATTCCCTCCTCATAAATACTATGGATCAACCCATATAGCCTCTTCCTCCCAAATTTTCCTAAGCATTTCAAAAGTTACGCGGGAATGTTATCCACCGCCACGGCCTTATTTAGTTTCATCTCCCTTAATGCCCTTTCTATCTCATTGTCTAGTATGCCTGCACCTAAGATATCTTCCTCTACGTCATGTTCCTTTTCAATGTCTAACTTTGTTCGTCTAAGCTCTTTACTATACGGTTCTTCTATATATTCCTTCTATCTCTCTTGGATCTTTCCTGGGTCTACTATTACCTTACCCGCCCTACCTCTAACTGTTAGCATAGGTCTTCCTTTCTTACTTCCCGATAACGATTTAACTTTGCTGTACAGCGCACCGATTTCACCCTTCCTCTGCATACTTTCCATATCCTCGCACTGCGTCTTCCACCATGCTTCTTTTGCTTTATTTGTTGCCCGCCACAATTTATTGTTTAATTCTTTGTACTTCATTTTGCCTAATTCCGTATTCAAATTCTTCCATTTCCGCCGCTCATCCATCTTTGTAATCATCTCATCCGTTATCCATGGTTTCCTAATCCTTTTATCGTTAACGGTTCCAATAGTGTCTTTTGCGGCTTTACACAACCCTTTCTTGATACATTCCCATTTTTCTTCGATAGTACTAAGCTCTTTAACATCCTCCATGTTTTCCTCTACCTCCTGTTTGTATTCCTTCCTTTTCAAACCAATTAATCCTTCTACATTCCATTTCATAACTCGCCGCCCCTGCCTTATCTTTTTGAAACAGACGCTACATTTCATAACAACTAAATTTTGGTCAGAGTCCGCATCTGCTCCCGGGAAGCTGTGCGAATTTATCACGCTGTTCCTAAATCTGTGTCTAACCAGAATATCATAGCTGATACATTTCTGTTTCACCTGGCATTTTCCATGTATACCTGCGTCTTTTGTGGTGTCTAAACCAAGTGTTGGTGTTGACTAAGCCCTGTCTCATGCAGAACTCAAGTGCTTTCTTCCCGCGGTCATTCCTCGTGCCTAAACCGTAGTCCCCCACCTCATCACCATCTCTTTCTTCACCTACCGTCGCATTCCAATCCCCCATCACTATCAAATTTTTCCCTGCAGGAACCCACGCAAATATGTCCTCTAATTGTTTCGACACAATATAACACAAATAGAAAAGAATAGACACATTTAAAAGAACACTCACACGGTATATTGTGTCAGCCCATTATTATGCCGCTCGTTTGAGTTTTTCCGTTCAATCGTGATATTAAGCTACCTAGCTACTGTTCCTGTCTCTTCTGTGTTCGTCGTGGGATCCAGCACCAGGTTTTGCGCCGCGGATTCTGCCCTATTTTGAATGTGCTATCCTTTCCCTCACCACTGTCTTCCTTCGTTTCCTATTTCTTTTCTACAACCTTCTCAATCGCCTAAACATAGACAACTCTTATCCCATTCCGTTTTGGATCCGAAATTTTCGCCGTCACGCCTATAAGCTCGCCAAATACACAAGCCACACCGAGTTTCTCACCTCCTGCCTGTCCTCAGGAATCGTTCCCTACGGTCTAGTCATTTCCCTTCCACTATCTGCTACTCTTCCCGATATCCACCCCAAACTTAATGCATTTTCTTACCAAAAATCTTTAGAATACACCCACCTTATCCTTATGCAATACCAATGCATTCGTGAACAACACAAATCAAACCTTTTTTCCCTCTTTAAAATAATCTCGTTGGCTTCTGCTCACCTAATTCCACAACTCAACGCCATAATTTTTTCTGCCCTACGTTCCCTCCAACAAAAACGTCAAACTCTCCTTAAAAAGCTGTCCAACTTGTGCATTTCCTACTTCCGAGTTGGTCTCAAAATTCCACACTCTCACCCTTTCCCGCCACCTCCTCCTCAACCACCCCCACTCATTCAATATAAGCCTGACCTCTGCAGCATTTACAACCTTCCCCCTCCTCCCAAAGGCCCTCCGGTTTTTCCAAAACGCCAGCCACCACCGAACAATCCCAACACCCCCCCTCCCTCCGACAATGCCCATGACATTGTAAACCTTTCAAACACCAGCCTTTCAGACAATGAAATATCCGTTCTTAGTAAAGGCCTATCCTTCTCCCCTACACCAAAAATAAACAACATAAACATACTCACTGATACCCTCAATTTCTGCCGAAACCGTCGATGGCGCGCCTTCTGGAAATCACAAAGTAAACCTTTCAGTAACTTAAAAACCAATCCCGCACTTGACAAATTCCGCCCGGCTTCAACTCATGAGCCAAAACCCCTTCCTAATAACCATCCTGTCGAAATTTTTATGCGTCTCCTTATCGAAAAAGTTTCCAATCAATCCTTCAGAAAACATCTCAGACCGAAAAATAACCTCTCCATGAACGAACGTCATGCCCTAAAACCCTACAGTCCAATCCTAACATCGTTGTTACCTCCGCCGATATAGGCTCCTCTGTTGTAATTCTAAACACCAATGATTATATTTCCAAAGCCCTCGCTCACCTGAACGATACATCCACCTATACCACTCTAACCAAAAACCCAACACAAACTTTCCAAACCGAAATTCGGTCTTTTCTCCTCCACTCCGGACCAGAAGAAGGCCTCACCTCCCAAGACATATCCCTACTTTCACCCCCAAACCCCAGAACACCCCAGTTTTATATCCTCCCAAAAATACACAAACCCAACATCCCCTGTCGTCCTATAGTTTCCAGTTACAATTCTCCCACCGAAAGAATCTCCGCATTTCTTGACCACCACCTACAACCACTTGTACTCTCCTTGCCCTCCTTCACGAAAGACACGTACCACTTCCTCGACCGTCTAAATTCCGTCTCTATTCCCTCCACACCCAACCTACTTATGGCCACCATCGACGTTACCTCACTTTACACTTCTATTCCCCATGCAGAAGGTTTATCCTCCCTCAGGCATTATCTCTCTCTACGCCCCCTACCCCAGCGCCCCTCAACGGAATTTCTCCTCAATCTTGCCACTTTCGTCCTAACTAAAAATGCAGTCACTTTCCAAAATTGTTTTTACCTACAGACAAAAGGCACAGCGATGGGAACGAGGATGGCACCATCATACGCCAATCTCTTCATGGGCCATCTCGAAGAGACTTTCCTGTCACAGCAACCCCTTCAACCTCTTTTCTGGGTCCGCTACATAGACGATATTTTTATTCTCTGGACACATGGCTCTGATTCTCTCAACAATTTCTTATCCGCCTTAAATTCATCTTTCACTGTTAAATTCACCTCTTCCATTTCATACTCCACCATCACCTTTCTTGACACAGACATCTCACTTCAAAACAACAAATTCACTACTTCAGTACACATCAAAGCCACTAACCATCAGCAATACCTACACCACACAAGCTGTCATCCTCAACACACGAAACGCTCGATTCCTAACTCTCTCTCTATCCGCGGACACCGAATTTGCAACACCACAGCCACTCTCAACAAATACCTTGCCAATCTACACCTTGCACTCCTCAAACGCGGTTACCCAGAAAAGTTACTACGAAATAAAATCCACCGCTCCACCCGACCACACACACCACACAATAACCAGCCCACATCTGACGCAGGACTCAACCTTTGCACCACCTATTACCCCGGATCACACAGACTGAAAACCCTCCTTAAAGAACCCTCCAATTTTACATGACAATGACGCGACCTCATCCTTACTACCCCAATGCCCATCTATCGCATACAGACGACCCGCCAATCTCAAAAACCTTCTGAGATCCACCAACCCTTTGGCGCCCCCCCGTGACAAATTTCCCAATATTTCCCCAACTAACAACCGCCCCCGATGTAAAACCTTTGCACTTCCTTTTACATAGGTGAATGCATTACCCCCTTATCCATCCGAATGAATAATCACCGGTACTCCTGCAATTCTGCCTCACTCTCTTCTCTTCCTATCCCTTCACACGCCAATTCCCACAACCTTTCATTCGACCAGTGTTTTGCTCTAAGGATCCTAGAATCCCTACCTGATTCAGCCACCAACATATAGGTGAGAACTCGTGAATCCGCCTACATACTATCCTTCCGTTCCTTTAAAATTCCCACCCTAAACCGCCATATTTAATTTCCCTCCCAGCATTCACTCCACACCTCCCCTCCACGCCCATAGCTCTTTCCCCTCTCCTCAGCAATAGGTTATTTTCAGTCTCTCTTGAAGAAGGCCTCTCAGAGGGCCGAAAGCTCGAACAATTTACCGTGTGAGTGTTCTTTTAAATGTGTCTATTCTTTTCTATTTGTGTTATATTGTGTCAGCCCATTATTGTGCCGCTCGTGTGAGTTTTTCCGTACAATCGTTATATATATATATATATATATATATATATATATATATATATATATATATATATATATATATGTATATATATATATATATATGTATATATATATATATATATATATATATATATATATATATATATATATATATATATATATATATGTATATATATATATGTATATATATATATGTATATATACAGGTTCATACGCACAACTGATATGACAGGGACAGTTGATCTATATCTATTGATTTCAGTTATTTTTCTCTCAAGAGTTCAAAATCAGTGTTTGAATCAAGTTTAAAATTTAAAAAATTGAAAGGCATGCCACCGATATCATTTGCATCAACTGGATAACTTGGCCGAGACTTCATTCGCTCGACAGGAGATGATGGTGGATGGCTACGCGTCCCTCGGGATTGACTTCGATAAACTGGTGGTTGCCATCCCGGCCTTCTGCATCTCCTTAAAGCTCTGCTCTCGCCACGACAGCGGCGTCCAGAGCCCCTTCTGCGGCGGCGGCGATGAAGGCCTTTACGAGGAGACGAAGATGGTGCTGCACAGCTCGGAGGTGAGCACCAACCCCCATCGCCCCATTCGCCGCCGGGAGCACCTCTCGCACCCCGCTCGTACCATACTAAGTAAAACGGTGACCTGAAATTGCCGCAGGCGGGGGCAAGGCGAACATATTTGGAGGCTATTAGAAATTTTTTCCCTTGGTCGCCTCATCACCGATAAAGAAAAACCATAATGACAGTCGGTAAATGTTGCAAGGACTCTTCTGAGGGTAACCTACGTGATGCTGTAAAAAATACATAGGAATATGTAAATGTCATTTATCATTTCAATTGAAAACAACATTTATCTTTTATTGTGATACAAATTCGCCATACAGATGTAAATATTTACCATATCTCTGAAACAGTTTTCAAACTTCTTCGGCATAAACCTCTACCGCCTGAATTCGCAGCCAACCGATGACCGCATCCTGATGTTCCTCGCCGAGACGAGCACAAAACATTTGAGGTCGCCTAAGTCGTCGTGTTTCCATGTAACGGAGTCGTAAAAATCTGAAGAACACCTTCTAAAGATTCCAGATATCTTAAAACGCCGATTTTTACGAACTGTTTTCAGGCTCAGCAGTACCTTGTTCACCACCATAGATTGGGGCGACCATTTCTGTCATCATCATAGACATAATTTTATTCACTCTTAAGCGAACGGAAACACTGACGCACAACTCTCATTGCCTCTCATCACATTTGGTCCGTATAAAACACCAAGTTTCCAATGATGAATGTCAGCTGATTTGAAGTTTTTTTTATCAGTAAAAACCTTATCACTGAACGGACTTCGCATTTGACGGGAATTCCAATTGTGTTGCTCATTTTGTCTCTCTATCGTAAACAAACGACAAGCGGTGTGACCTCCCAACCACTGCAGCTCGGGCCGAACTGACCTATACTGTGTGCGTCACTACAGCGACCATTCGGCTGCGTCTTCCACTAATTCTCACTCTACTACACGGAAACGGAGTTTATTTTCTGGAAGGCCTTGGTATATTAATTCCATACTTTTTCTTAGGGGCACACTCCTCACATTGTTTCCCATCACGCTTCCAGTCGGCTCTAATTTATTCTCTTCTTTTCAAGCGAGTATAATTGACAGAACTAGCATCTTGACTTTATCTTTTGCACAAACACATCGAATTCGGAATCCTCCTCAACTTCTACCCCCCCCCTCTAATTCCCTCCTGATGTCAAATTCTTCTGACTCATTCCGCTGCACGCCTCAATCCCCTTGTACCATGGAGTTACCCTCTCCTGCACTTCGATAAGATCCCTCTTTTCTTATTTTGTCTTTTCGACTGTTCTTGATTGTTTTATCCAGACCGCCGCCTTTTGCCTTCGCTTTTTCCCGTCCCAATCTCCAAGTTTCACATCCATACATGGAGACTCTCCACGCGTATGTTTTTGGTTCTCTCTTGCTTGCACGGGAGCAGGTGCTTTCTGCAGCAAAGAGGCCTTTCTGAATTCTAAATGCTCTCTTTTATAGGATCTGCCTGTGGCCTCTTATTTGTTAAATTCTTCTTCTTACCTTCTTTGTGCTTCCTAGATGAGTGAGTGTAATTAAAACACTTCAAAATTTGTTATTTCATTGTAAATTTACAGTTAACTTAACAATTTTCTGTCCCTCATCATTAGTTTGTTTTACGTTTATTTCTTGATTTCATTTCACATTGGTATTTTTATTATCTTTAGTGCAGTCTTAAGTCGTTCACTGCGTTTCTTCATTACTACCTACGCATAGATCCTCATACATATTTCTTCCCGCGTCTGTTTATCGCCTAAGCTGTCCCCTCTCGTACCATGCAGTCAAAAGAAGTTCGAAGTGGTGGCAAGGGCAATACCTCTGCCACCATCCCGACCGTATTCATGCTACGTTATTTGCGTGTAGAGTCAGTATTGGTGGCCATTCAATGTTTACAAATTTAACATCAGATGAGTTTCAACGACCTGCTAAATGTTTTCTTCCAGTTTTCAGTCCAGTTTAAAGGGAAAAAGAAGGTACAGGGAAAGATAGGGGTGAGTTCAATCCGAGAAAATAATTGGAAGGGTGGGGGAGCAGTTGGGCGTAGGTCACTGAATACAAACTATTTTCGTTTTTGCGACAGAAAACACATTTGTAGGAGTCGAGGAGATTGCTTGGAACTACGTATCTTTGACAAGGGTGATATCGGGCCCCCATAAAAATACTCTTCAACACTTTGAAATATTTAACACGAACAAAAATATTTAAATTCCCATGCTAATGTGTAAATGGCCTCAAATATTCGTGGAGTTATATCAATATTCGACGCACCTTATTTCACAATTCGGATATTCGGGATAAAAACTGGAAAGAGGTTGTCTGGATGGAAGCGGATTCACGAAAGTGATTATTTCAATCATTTCCTTTGCAGCTCATGAGGAAGATGTCCAACACTTCAGAGGACTGGGTCATGGTGAAGGACGAATACTCCGGCTTGCCCTACGCTCACAGCAAGTCCCTGCAATGGGCGTCCTTTGAAGACTCCGAGTCCGTCAGGAAGAAGGTATTCATAATTTATAGGTATCTAGGCTAGGACACTACGACGAGCACTTAAGGACAATGAAATGGCTTTCATTGAAGTCGCATTGGTTCAGTTCTCCTAATGGGAAATACAACTGCTATTCCATTCAAAAATCTTCGTGGAATCTCTTCTTTTGGAATTTTTACTCGTACCCGTCATCAAATCTCCTCTACTTGAAAATGCATTCTATTTTGACGCCATTCTATTTCTAACTTCGTGTCTGCTGCCACTCCTCTTAACATCTAAGATGCCGCCCAAATACACGAAGCTTCCCTAATTTTTCGATTCTACTTTAATTCTCAACTAAGATTTTTCCTGCTTCTCTTGAATCTCACAATCGTGATAGCCTTGAGGTTCGTTTTCATTTTTCCTATAAAGCATTCTACAACAACTGTAATTAATTGCAGAAAATTAATCGCGAGCAATCAGCCTGCTTTCCTGATATCGGGTCCCGGTGATGGTTCCTCGTCACTGAAAATCCGGATCCCTAGAGGGCAGATATTTACTACGACAATCCACAACGTTTCCTTCTCGGACGGCGGCCCTTGGCAAGTGGCTGGAGAAATGTAAAATCTAGACAGGGATCACGACTACAGTATGTGTAGGCCCTGCGACAGTCGCAGGCGATGGGAATGCACTGTTTGTGGTGACAGATTTATCCTGAGAGTGAATCACTCTCGCAACAAAACCTGAATAACGGGTGAACCAGCTACAAAAGAAGGCAAACCGTCATCCACCGCGAAGCTAGAGCAGTGCGTCACCGGCTAAAGCACGCTCTGAGACACCCCGGCAGCGCCAGCCGCTGAGGGAAACCCCGCGTATGCCGATGGACCGCGGCCGGCCGAGCATGACTCGGAAAGTGGTTTTTGGGCACAATAGATTAACTACAGCCAAAGAAGAGAAACGTGCGCATTAAGTTTTCGATATCGACATTACCCTGCGATTCATCGAAAAGGTGAGTGGCAGGGGGAACAACCGCCAGGTGGGTGATAAGGGAGGATACTAATAGAGAGTAATAAGGGAGGAAATGGGAGAGGAAGGGAAAAGGGAAAAATATTCCATGCAAAACAATTAAATAACGTACAAATTTGTAGACAAGCTGGAAGAAGACTTGATTCAAAAAGAGGAAAAATTCATCTGACAAATTTGTAAATCCTAATGCGCAAAAAGGTGATAAAAATGAACCAAAACCATTTCTGCAAGAAGCCTCCACCAAAACAGGACAGGTGTTGCAGAACTAAAAAGTAAGAAGGGGAAATTTGACCATTGCGTGGACAAGCAATTAATTAATAATCTCCGCCCGGAAAGACCGGGAAGGCAGGGAATGTGACGCACCGCAGCAGGGAGGGAGGCAGGCAGGCAGCGGGGGCCTTCCCCCAACAGAGAGAGAGAGAGACGAGGGGTGGAAGGAGAAGCTTGAAAACAAACATCTACATCTACACAATACCCCGCAAGCCGCCGCAAAGGGCGTGTGGGGGGGTTCACCACCCGTAAACTAGAAAAAGCTACATGCGAAACAAAATCATGTTACCTCTACACAAATGAAATTTTGGTCATGCACTCGAAAAACCTTATTCACAAAATAAAAAGTATTAACATGAAACAATATTTAATAACAGGATACGTATATTCAAATCATGCCGTAGAAATATTAAAAAGATGAGTCCATTAAATAAAAACAATAAAATGCAGGAAGAAGCATGCGAGATATCGACAAATAAATACACCAACAAGTGTAATTATCTCATTCACGATTGTTGCAATTTCTATTCTGATAATGTTTCGAGGAAAAAACGACATTTTAAATGCATCCGTTCTACTATAACGATGGTTATTGCAAGTAAATTCTGAGAATCAAGATATTTTATGATTGAACTTACAATTATCTGCTCTCAAATTTTGTATGGGATGGATGTGAGAGAGATTGGTCGGTACTTACTCGTATCTTCTCTGTTGCCTTTTTTAAATATGAAAGTTACATTGGATATTTTCCAAAAAAACACAGGGCTAGCATTGCTTGAACGAGCACTACATGCATTCATTAAATGGTAGTCCCATGCGGCCATGCTGGAAGGGTTTTGACTACCAAAGACACATAAATAGCGAAAGTGCATTCATTTGAGTAAAAATAATTATTTCTTAGACGCTGTGGGTGGCAAGTGGGATATGTACCTATCTCTAACCCTGCAGTTGCTATCCGCGTTTATCCTCGGGAAGAAGGAGTCTTTGAGTCTGCTAGTTCTGGCATCTAATTACCGAATTTTATATGCATGATTCAAGCAACCAATATATGTTGGAGCCGAGTTATTGAGACCAATGCAAGTTTTCCCTGTGGGATAACCAGCCATTGCAGACGAATGACCTTGAGTACTAGGTACTTTCGGATACTCGTCCAAAAGGACCACCTCAATGAATCCAAAGGTATGGAACGAGTGGTACTAAAAGAAATTTAATCGCCACGGCAGCCTCAACCATTGCTTCTGTTGATAAAAACGCCTTCCACGAAAGATATTTCTTCACGGATGAGAACAGGACCCGCTCTTATGACTAGAATAATCTGGACGTAGGTATGATGAAGAAATAACTTCACATTGATTTTCGCGAGATACTCAGCAAAAAAATTGAGATTTGCGTAATGAATTATCGTAAAGTGGCATTCATAATCTTATTTTTTAATATTGCCTTTTGCAATTATTATCGCCTATGAGAATTTTCGTTAACTGCTTACCGTGGTTGCATTCACCGTCGACCTTAAGAGGATATACTGATCTTCCATTCCCTGAACACCGGCGAATAATATGCCATGACTTTTCCAGCATGAGCCACCATTTTTGCTTCGTCGTTGATGATGAAGGCGGGGTGTTTCAAACATTGCGGATTCATCTCATCGCTGCCGAATGATTTGGCCAAATATTTTCTAGAGTGAAAAAAATCCGAAGGAAACTCCTCATCTCCTCCAAACACCTTTCATAAGAAATTGCGTTAGTAATAGCTTTAGGGGAGGCGACGGAGGTCATCTTCGCCATTAGGGATGCACGGGAAGGGAAGGGTGGAGAGAAACCCGGCGTCGGCACCAGTCTTATCTTAACAAAAGGCGCTAAGGGGTCACACAGTTAAACGTCCCATCCGACGAACGGAGAACTCAATTAAGATGCCCTCGACGAAGAACCTCAAGCAGGGATTCGGATACTACTGAAATATATTAATAATCACCTGGGATTCGAAACCGGGCCCTCTGGGTGGGAAGAAAGTACGTTAGCCACCGCACCATCCCGATCCCCTAATTAGCAATTATCCCCTCACCATTCTGTGGGGAGTATCAAATTATAAATGTTTAGTATTTCCGTCACTACCCTTGTCCTCATTCGACAATTGGCTTTCACGTTCTCAGCTGTGATTATTAATTTTACCTTCGTAAGAGTAGTGACTGGACCGCCTTATACACCTCCCTGTCAAATTGATCGTCTCTCATTGTTTAACATTTAAAACCATTTTACTGCAGTTCTATAGGAAACTCGTAGATTTTGAATGGTTTTACCGTATTTCGAAAAGCCTTCTCTCTCCCTTGAACCCTCTACATCTTTCTCTACCCCTTAATTGGTTTCTTCTGGCCTTTAAACAAAAACAAAAGCCAATGCGGAGACACTAATGCTAATATCGGAATGACTTTTGCCCCCGTCTCTCTCCTCCACCGCAGGCTCAGTTCATCCTGGAGAGGAACCTCGCCGGGGCCGCAATCATGAACGTGGACATGGAGGACTTCAAGGGGGCGTTCACCGAGGGGGGCGAGACCTTCCCGCTGACGAGGGCCGCCTTCAACGCCCTCAACGGGGAGCCTTAGGCGGGAGACCAATGCGTCCCGTGCAATTGAAATGCTCCACGGATATTCGATGTAAACATTCAAGTATAAACAATAAAATACTATTAAAAATTTGTGGTGCATCCTATTCTTTCAATAACCGTAAACTTTTATTACCTTTAAACCATTACATGTGCATGTATAAGGTTTATATGAAAAGTGATTTTCACAACATTTTCCTGATAATTGTGCATGAAGTGCTGAATTCAGACCATCAGTGTGTGCATGATCGCCGATCTTATTGACTATTACATAAAATGACAGTACATGCTGTAATTACTGAAAATTTGGCGATGCGAAAGATCTGCGCTAAACTCGTCCAGAAGGTCTTTGGATGGACGACCAAGAGCAGAGTGGAGTGTCTGCTTTCGAAGTCGACATCGCGACGATTCCCCAACCCCCTTGCAGTCTCGGCACCAGCAGACTATTTCCTATTCCTTATAAAAGTCAATTATTCCCTCAAAGGACACCACCATGGGGCCCTAAGTGCCGTCAAAGAAGCTTTGCACGCGTACCCTTAAGGACCTTCCGGAATCAGCCAACCGTAGGGAGCCTTCGAAAAGCCGCTCTGGCAAAAGTCTACCGACGCTCAAGGGATGTACTTTTTAAAAAATTTGAGAGACATTGTAGCAATGACTGAAGAGAATCTATTTTCCCGTAACTTTTTCCGCCAACTACGTAATGCATTTTCACCACAAATACAGCTCTTTTGTAAAATGCCTGTGTACACTGGATTTTTTTTCTGCGGCCATAGTCATTGAATGCATACTTTACTAATTAGCGTAAGAAAAGGATCCACCAGTAGCCACATCCTATGCAATAAAAAATGAAGGTACCATCTCTGCTCTAAACTGTTTCTCGGGTGCATTGGTATGATTTTAAGCCATTGCTAAGGAGCAAATTAAAGTAATCGATCAATTTCTATTCTCCATACTTTATACTAATTTACATAGCGACAGTGATTATTGTTTCTGATTTCAATTCTATTTTCAGACATCCTTTTTAGGATTGCAATGTTCACCATAACCTTTCACATTAAGAGCCACGCAGACAACTTCCTTCATTTGTCCGTCGTTGGCTAGCCTCTTCAAGTTGTGGATGAAAACGGGAGCACTTCAAAGACCATCTCCCTCTCTCCACTGAAATGGCATTTTTTATTTCCCTTTAGGCCGATGCGGGATGTGGTCGCAGATTTTTTAAATTTAGGAGCGCTGACAGAAAAAAATTGCTTTTTTCGGAAGGTCCTGCAACGTCATAGTACACGATTGATTGGGAATTTGAAATGGGTTTCTCCATTCCACTACCAGAGAACAATAATTATCGGATTTTCACTAAGATATAGGCGCAAAAGGTTTTATTTAATTGAAAACAAGGTTTTGGTTCTTGGGATACTTTGTTACACTTTGTAACAGAAATTGCAGTAATGGAGCATGCCATATTTCCTTGGGTCTTCAATTCTACCCTTGAGGGTTAATTTTTTTCCCGATTTAATTTATCACCAATTTAATAACTCCAACAATGGTAAAAAGAGACGTTTCAGGCGTGATATGGTGGAATATCATGATTAATTAAAAATAGCCATTTTCCACAAAAATAAAATTTAATGCGACCGGTTTAAATGTTACTACATCATCATCAGGTGATGATGATGATGATGTAGTAGCATTGAAACCGGTCGCATTAAATTTTATTTTTGTGGAAAATTGCTATTTTTAATTAATCCAACAATGGTGACATTGCTTTGATGAGTGAGGGTGTATGGCCAAAGTATTCACACCCATGTTGCGGTGGAGAATACGGCAGGGTCTGCAATAGTATGTGGTCATTTAAGTTTCAGTCAGCTGCATGACTGTATAGTATTAGCCGCGAACCCCTACTTATCTCAAATTATTTTCTGGGGTTAGGAAGGCCAAGACGGTCACACAAAACGTCTTACTTTTCGTCTTAAATATTTCAGGAAAACCACATTAATGGATCATATAATTCCCAGTGATTCCGCTCACCATTTTTCGCACAAATATGCAGCCCTTAACTCGATGATACACCCCCCGCCCTTTCCCCCTCGAATTCCAATTAGGAACTCAGAACAATTACAAATAAAGCCAACAGCAATGGATACAACTCAAACCTAGTTGGAACAATACTTCAGAAAAAGCAAACAGCAATGGCCATTCGTCAAATTATTCCCTCTCAGCCCTCCATGTTCTAAAGACTTCAAGTGGTGTTCGCTCCCTTTCCTGGGAGATATCTCTTATGAAATCTCAAATCGCCTTCCAACTACATTCAAAGCGGCCTTTTACACGCCCCTTACTCTCTCCAAACACTTTGCCAATGGCATGACATACAGGATATATTTAATAAATCACGCATCTACAAACTTAAATGCGACAATTGCAACACTTGTTATGTTAATGAAATTAAAAATACAAAGTAACTTTCCACTGTTCTTTATTAGCGTACGACCGGTTTCAACGCTCAAGCGTCATCATCAGGTGCAAAATAAATCAGTGGAACTGCGACTGATTTATTTTGTACCTGATGATGACGCTTGAGCGTTGAAACCGGTCGTACGCTAATAAAGAACAGTGGAAAGTTACTTTGTATTTTTAATTTCATTAACATGAATTTCCACAAGGTTGAGCCAGAAACAATTGAATACTTATTGTGTTGGTCAAACTGGGAGTAATTTCAAAACACGAGCCCAAGAACACGGTAGGTGTCACAAAAAGCAAAACCCCAATTCCCTCTTCGCCAAACACCTCTTAGATTGGAAACACGATAGCAATTTTGTCACAGAAATACTACATGTCCTCCAAAAAGGATTGAAAATGGACACTCTGGAGCTAATCGAGATTCAGAGGCACTTGGCGGATACCAATGCAACACTTTGATTGTTGTGTTGGCGGATACCAATACAACAATCTCTCACCTCTCTCTACTCCACTCCTTTCCAAAAGAACGGGACCGAGGATAAATAAACCCAACGTTTCAAGGTGCTCAGTGTGACGCTACTTTGGCGTTCGCATCTACGCCATGACCAAACCCTATGAAACGTCATAAACCAAACAATACGTTTTTCTGTTTTGTTTTCCATTTCCTCGACCACCGACTTTCACTTCTGAAAAATCCCCTGACCCTACGCAGCCACTCATCTCTCCCAGGTTAAACAAATTCAAAAGTTCTAAGTAGCCGTCCGCTATAAACCCCCCTCCCCAATAAACCTCGACATGACCCAATGCTTAGTTACAATTAAGGTGACCCCACATCTTCTTCATTTAACGGAAAAAGCCACGACCACCGACATTGAATTCCCAGCAAATCCGCCTCCCTACCCACCTTCTAATTCCCCCTCCTCCTCCGTCCGATGGGTATTTATTCAACAGCTGTGTGTGTGACTTGTACCTGGTGATGCCGCAAGACGGTGAGACGCGTTGTACCGTACAATAATGTCTGAGGAAACTTGCAAAATCGTATAATATGGACATCAAACAAATCCACGGAGCAAAGCCTCCAAGTGAGAAGTATACCTATCCATTTCTGTGATTAATGTTTTTCGGAAAAGATCCCAAACGCTCGCCGCATACCCAACGTTAGGCCTCACAAAAGCTAAATAACGCGTTTACTTCACTTTTCCGTCGCTACACCTTCCGACTGCACGTTTGACGAATGCCAGCTTTCTTTAGCGCCCCTTTACTGATCGTGCGTATATGTTTCCCCCAAGAAAGATCCGATGCAATGGTGACCCCCAAGTATTTTACTTCATCCACGACGCTCATCCGAACACCTCCGAGTGTGTGAGTGGGTTAGGTTTGTTGGTGTCTTCTCTTGTTTGAGAAATGCATGTCGGTTTATTTTTTCGTATTAATTTCAGCCCCCATGCTTCGCAAAATTTTTGAATGTTGTTTAAACTAGTTTGTAATGATTCACGGTCTGCGTGATTTGCTATTTCCCTGTAGATTACAGTGCCGTTGGCAAAGAGTCTTATGCTGATTTTTATTTTACTGGTGATATCATTAATGTATATAAGAATTAGTATTGGTCCAATTACGCTGCCCTGTGGGACGCCGGATGCTACTCTCACATAATTAGAGCTTGAGCCATTTATCACTACCTTTAGTTGTTGTAGACAGTAAGGAAGTCCCGAATCCAGTTCATTACTTTGTCGTTTATTCCGTACTCTTGCAACTTGTGAATCAATCCAGCGTGTGGAGGTTTTTATCAAAAGCTTTTTATAAATTCCAGAATGTTGCATTTACATGTCTGTTTATTTTCCCGAACGTAGAATTTCGTGAGCCATAAGTCCCAACTGCGTTTCACGCGATCTCTCCTTTCTGAATCCGTGGTGCCTGTTTGATAAAAGATTGTGAGTACCGAGGGATGTAATGGCGTCACTGACCATTATATGTTCCAAGACTGACCAGGAGAGGGGGATTGACGATATTGGTCGTTACCGGGGTCTTGTTTATTTCCGCTTTTAAAAGTAGGGGTGATGTTGGCTATTTTCCAGGCCAGGGGAACAACATCTTTTGAAATCGATTTGTTGAATATGTATTTTAAAAAAGGGGCAAGCTCTTTCAGTACCCTTGCGGGAATGTTCTATTGTCCTGGAGACATATTAATTTTCATGTTTAGGAGTTGTTTCGTGATTCCTTCGCGCGTGATTCTAATACCACCCATTTTTGCGATAGGTGTGACGTGGCCTTCACTGAGCGTCTCTCTGTCATTAGTGTACACACTTTGAAAGAAATTACTTAAAACATTCGATTTTTGGCTGCCGTCTGTATGTATTTCACCTATGCTGACTTTGAGGGACTTTGAGGGATGGTTGGACGTTTTCTCTGCAATTCCCGGATGCACGAGCAGAATGCCTTGGGATTATCCTCCAATAAATCGCACAACACCTTTATTTATTTTAAAATATATTATGACGCTTTGTGTTATTTCTGTGTTTCCCTACGCTGTGTGGAGTATTCTCAACGTACACTTTCAGAAGATGTTTCTAAGCCGTTTTTGCATAAATAAGCTCACGGCACTGTAGGACAGTAGTGAAACCACGAAATCATTCGCCTTACATTTTGTGCTTGGTTGGTCATTGAGCATAAACATTGCTACGTTCAACGCTTTTACTATGCGGTATTTGCGGGCCTGGATTCTAGCACGCAAATGAAGACACGCATGTGGATATAGATACTGTGGATTGGTCGCATAAACAAGGCGATCTTCCATAGGCAATTAACTGCGGTCATCGCTTCAACGCGTCATAAGATGGGCTAAACGATAAACGCCACGAAGGAAGTGGGGCCATTTAAAGAGGTCAGAGGAGGTTCAAGCTGAGGGATCTGAGAAGCGGGGGGGGGAAGGCGGGAGATTGGGGGTGGGGGGAAGCAGCGCACCCCTCAAGAGAATGAAAAAGTTCGGATATAAAATTCCTTGCTCTAGAATTCTCTCCAAGTTGCTCCATGAGACTCGCTTGTTCACTCTGAAACACTCAAGGAATCGCTCGGCCACCGTCACCATGGTGAGTTACGTTCGGTTTTCACTAGAAAATAATGGTAAAATAGTCAGCATCAGAACATTCTTTTTTTAGGCCAGGGAATAATCTACTCTGTGTTCAAATATGGATCGTTACCATAAATCACGATGAATATTTCAAATTACTTGAGTTGACATTACTTGTTCGCATAAACGGAACATCAAAGCAAGTCTCATCAAATATCTTATTTGAATATTTCTTTTTCTTTTTCACAACAGATGACGACAACCGCTGGCTGCCTTCTCAACGTCTTGTTCGTCATCTCCCTATCGCATGGTACGAATCATTATCAAAAGTGAAATTTCATAGAAATAAATTTCCATTACAATTAGAGAATTTCCATTAGTGAAATACTTAGATTATTACGAGGTAATCGATTGTACTTGTCAACATTGTCTATTTTGTGTACTAGATGAAATTTCGACCAATATTGAGATAAGCAATGAGGATGCTCGTGATGCATGAACGATACCATAAAGAGCCAGTTTACCACACTGATCTACATCTGCATGTACTTAATACCCGCAAGGGTGTGTGGCGGGGGGTGTTAGGGCACCACCCGTAATTAAGGAAAAAACCGCATGTAAAAGCCACAGAGTTATACAGTCCACAAACAAAACATGGTTTACGTTCATGCAAAAACCTTTAAATCCCACACATATGCAGACATTCAAACTGCCAACTGGCATAAAAAAACACCTACAAATATGTTTGCAATGTTTAATTTGTTCCCGTTTGGTAAATTAAATGTTTTTAATATTTCTAAAGTGACTTCGGTTTCTTACTGTTATCATTTCTGATTGTTCGGGGAAAGAATGAGTATTTGTACCTATCTGTACTGGAATCTAGCTCCCCTATTTTATCTTTGTGATCTGGTGTACCTAAGTAGTGTGGGGACATTATAATTCCTTCAGTGTCTTCGCTAAAATTCTGAACCATTCTTAAAGTCTAAGTCCCGCTTGTTTCTTCGCATCTCAAGTGGTTCCCAGCCTCAATCCCCTAAGAGGCCTGTCACACTTGTGTTCTAACAATTTTAACAAATCTAGCGGATTTTCTCAGGAATTTATCTAATTCTTCTTGCCAAATTTTCTCACAAGCATCCCAAATACTTGCGGCATATTCAAAATGAAACCTAACTAGATCAATATAACACATCTAACTAAATTTCTCATTATATTTCCACACCACCGTTTCCTGAAGCCGAGTATCTTTAAATCTGATCCACATACTGTCCTCATATGTGCTCCTCATGAAAGGCGTGGTGTTGGAACAACTCCCAAATATTTAACTTGATTGGTCGTAGCAAGCACTGAACCCCCTATTTCATAGTTTATGCCCTGTTCGCCACTTTCTTTGTTCCAAAATTTCGAAACTGCGCATTTGTCTATGTTAAGATTTAATCCCCATTTATTGCACCATTCTGAGATTGTGTCTAAGTCTCTCCAGGTTAGCTCGCGACCAAGTTGGCTCCTCATCTCCCTGTATACCACCTTGTCATCAGAAAATAACCTCAGACTGCTACAAACGTGTGTGCTTAAGTCATTTAAGTATATTAAGAACAGAAGAGGCCCTATTACACTTCCCTGGGGGACGCCCGAAGTTAAATCTCTATCCACTGAGCCCAACCCATCTATGACTACTCTTTGTTTGCGATTTGACAAGAAGTCTCTACAGCCAATTTATTATTTTCCCATTGATTCCATAGTATTTAAGTTTCTGTAACAGTTTATTGTGTGGGACTTTGTCAAAGGCTTTTTTGAAATCCAGGGATACTGCATCGACTTGTGTGTTCATTTCTCCAGGACTTAGTATATCATGAATAAAAAGACCTAATTGTGTTTCGCAAGTTCTGTTCTTCCCAAATCCATGCTAGTTGTGGCTTAGTATTTTCCTACTTTCACTAAAAATCTCATAATGCTACCATAAATATTGTGTTCTAATATTTTACAAGAAATCGATTTTAAGGAAATGGGTCGGCAATTGGATGGTTTATCCCCATCGCCGCCTTTGTGGATAGTAGTTATATGAGCTAGCTTCCAATCGCGAGGTATTCGATCCGCCCATCAAGGTCTTTGATGCTGCCTCTTGGAATCAAGCGAGTTCACGTTGTTTAGCGGTTCCATATTTTCAAATATCGGAACGGATTCAACACCAAATGGCTCGCATACATCTACATCTATCTACACAATCCCACAAGCCACCGCGGTAGAGCGTGGCGGTGGGTTTTATGTCACCACCCGTAAACTGAATAAACCCATATGCAAAACCAAATCATGTTATCTCTACACAAATGTTAGTTTGATCATGAACTTGACAAACATTGATCACACGAAAGAAAGTACTTTTATGCAACAATATTTAATAACAGCAAACGTACATTCAAATCATGCTTTAGAGCTATTAAAAAGATGGGTCCATTAAATAAAAAGAATAAAATGCAGGAAGAAACATGGGAGGTATGGACAAATTTATGCACCACCAATTGTAATTATCTCATATGCGATTCCTGTTATGTCTATAATTATCTCTGATGGTCTAAGGGAAAAACGAAATTTTAAATCTATCTGTTCTTCTATAAATTTCCCTAATTTTACGTTGGCGATCTCATCTCCCATAGTAAGCAGGCGCCTGAAATATGATCTTAGCGCCTTCAGATAAATAACCTGCCTCAAATTCACGTAGTAAACTTTAATGTGTATTTAAGACTTCGTTCAGCTAATGGCTCCTACCCTTACTCTTCCAATACATCCTGTCATGATACTGCAACCTTGTTCTGAACAATTTTCATAAACCTAGCTGCTATTCGTTGCACTCGATCTAGTTCCAAAATTAAGCCCACTTCATGAAGATTCCATAAACGTTTAGCATACTCAAGGTGGGGACTAATTATAGTAAAATAACAGAGCTTCCTGACCCTGTCTCAATTATTATTCCCAAATATTCTTTTCGTGGATTCTAACTATTTATTATCTATTCCGCAAATTTCACGAATGTGTTTTCCTCAGGACATGTCTGTAGTTTTGGTTAGACCCAAGTATTTTCCCGATTTCACGTGTGTAACGTCAGTTTCCTGTATAGCATAAGTGTTTTCTGCTGACGTGCTTTTCCTTAAAATATTTATCGAAAACCATTTATTAAAATTTAATTCTAGCTCCCATGTCTCCGGAAGCATTTAAATTGCATTTAGGTTGTTGGCCAATGATACTTTATCTTCATGATTGGATATTTCCCTATATACTATCACTGCAACGTCAGGTAATAGACGAAGTTAACTGGTGATCTGAGACCCGATGTCATTAATCTATAAAAGGAACAATAGCGGACCAATGGCACTTCCCTGTGGGGCACCCAATGTTACGTTTACTGTTGTCCGATGATACTCCGTCGATTAGGACCCTTTGCTTGCGGCCTGTTGATTCGTAGTAACATATGGGGATCGAGATGGTGTGGTGGCTATCGTCCTGGTCTCCCACCCAGAGGGCTCGGGTTTGAATCCCGATAGCTTCAAATATTTTTCACTGGCATCTCGATCCCAACATGAGGTGCTTTGTGGAGGGCTTTTTGAGTGAGCACGCCGTCCGTCGGATGGGACGTAAAGCTGTGTGTGACCCCTTGGCGCCTTTCGATAAGAGTAGGCTAATGCCGACGCCGGATTTCTCTCCACCATTCATCCTTATTTGTCAATCCCTAATGGCGGAAACTACCTTAGCTGTCGGTCGCTTCCCCTAAAATACCACTACTAAGTTATTAATCCAATCTATTCCTCATTTGTCAATCCCGTAGCTTTCCAACTTTTGTAGCAATCTTTTGCGTTGGAATTTGCTGAATGCCTTTGAAATTCTAGAAAAATAGCATGGACGTGGGCGTTATATTCTCCCGAGACCAAAATGCCATGAACGAAAGGTCCCAGTTGGGCCTCGCAAAATCTTCTCTCTCGGAAACCGTGTTGGTTTTATGCAAGCCAATTCTTAGAATTTAGAAATTTTATTATTGAACTTACTTTTATGTCCTCTAAAATTTTGCACGGGATGGATGTGAGAGAGATTCGGCAATAACTACTGAGATCTTCTCTCTTGCATTTTCCTAATATGGGAGTGACATTGGCTATTTTCCCGTGCGATTACTTAGGAGTTTATGAAATATTATTTTCAGGAGATGAGCCATTTCTGAGGCCATCCTTTAGAAAACAGTAGTAGGGATTTGATCATGGCCCGACGATTTGTTTGGACTGGTGTCTTTAAGTTGGCGTTCGTTTACAAGAGAAGACATTTCAATTTCAGACATGATTTCAACGGAGCGATCGGGTAGTGACTCGCATTGTTCCTGTGAATGATTATTGAAAACAATTTAAAAATAGGGTTTTAAACTTTTTTCTGATTTGTAGTTTTAGTTTTGCCCGTTGATATGTCGGGGTGGCGCTGGGACCTTGTTTCCCTCAAAATCCCGCAAATATGACCAAAAACGCTTTTGGATTATCTTTCAAGTATTCGCCCAATTTCACCCTATTTTTTTATTTTTAAATTATTTTAACGCCTGGTGACATTTTTTTCTTGCAATCGATTTTGCTGTTTTATAGTCATGTTATTTCATTTTTTTAATTGTTAGCTTCGTCCTTATGTGACCTCTTCATTTTTGAATACCATGCTCTTTGACGTTTTCATACTTGACTTACTTCTACGTTGGTCCACCTAGGTTCCCTCCTGTCACTTTTAAATTTACCGGGCACGTGTTTTTCTCTTGTTCCCCGTCTGAAGTCGAGAAATGCACTCTACAGACTCTCAATGTTTCTGTCTCTACTAATTTCCTTAAATGTACCACAAGACTGCAGGAGGTAACGCCTTATTCCTTCGTAATCGACCCGGTCAAACAAGTAAATTATTATTTTGGGTTTCTAATATTTACTATTAATCTATTAAACGTTAACCAGTTTTATTGCATGGTCACCATCAAGTGTGGCTTAATTAAGACGAATTCGTAGAAATACAATAAATCAAAACAAACAGAGAACCGTAGGGACAGCAGGAAGGAAGGAAGCCGTCTACTAGTTTCTTAACACTGATCAATTCCCGAATCTTTCAATTCTTGCATATTTCAAGGCAAGGATACTGTTTGAATGTTATTATTAATTTTGGAAATAGAACTTACGGCAGTTATATATCTTTACTTTCTGGCTTTTTCGATGTTGCGTCGTAGTTGAAAGCGGTAGGCATTTTTAATAGGTCTAGTGTCAACAAGCTCAAGGTTGCTGACATTCTCTCTACAGTGTTTCATAAACACCGTGTCAATTGGAGGAATTAATGATTCCGATATAAAGCGAATCTTTGCCAACTAAACCAAAATGCGGCTAATCAGCCATTGCTTTTCTGAGAGATTATCCAAGTGTAAGAATTCGCACATTTTAGGAATTGCAATTCCCTGTTTAAATATAACATCTGTAACAATATGCCTTGGTTTTTTTTATATCAGCTTGACGTGAATTTCTACTGAAGATTAGTCGCTTTTGAGTTGCAGATTCGATTTTACATTATGGAGACTATTAGAGGACTGGTGCATTAGAGTGGGCCTTTATTTTCAAAACTATTCCTAATTTGGCGAAGCACTTCCAAAATTGTTCAGAAAATAAAATCCTTTTCAATGTTTTTAAAATAAAATTATGGATAGGCATGCGACATCGAATTTGAAGTTTTCATATTTCGGCATTAATTTGTCGTTCTTCGTTCTTTTCGCGTGAAAATGGAGCTGTATCAGAGATGGATTCTCCCGAACGGAATTAATATTACTAGTTTATTAGGTATTGGTCGTGGTGTATTTTGAACACATGTCCGGTAACTACAAAGGGACTTCCCGGGAGGTGAGGACGTATCTTGGCAGGCTGGGATGCAACTGCTAGGATCTGCCATGTCCGTTGTCCCATGTCGTGTTCAGGAATGCACAATCACTTAGCAAATATGAAATTTATCGTTATTTGGTTCGGTTTAATAAGAGTCTTTAATCGAATATGTGTCCTGTCTTCCGTGCTGTCAGTTACTATTTGCAAAACTTGAGATATATTATACCAAATATGAGTCGTAATGAGTCGTAAACGTACTTTGAATGAAGAACGACAGGTTGAAGGACTTTAATAACCTGTCTCTTTTGGTTCAATGAGTATTTCATATTCACAAGGTGTTGTAAAATAGTTCTTTTAAATACGTTCACTGCAAATATAATCCTATTTTATTTCGCTCAAAGAATTTTTCACTCTACGTGCTTTGTCCAATAAAGGGACAAATTATCTTTCATATAAGTAAACTTACGTGCGTTCAAGTTAGATTAAATTATTCAAATGTCTTTTGCAGCATTGACAGATCCCAGGAATAGTCCCGCCGATCGCGTCTTGACATATCCTCACTCTCCAGGTTCTCTCCTCGTAATTACCGAGAAAATTATTCAAATACTCATGGCATAGTCACGTCCAATGTTTAATAAAGAACTCTTACTAATATTGAAACTATTGCTGAAACTCTAACAATGAAAAAAAAGCTCCGCATTCATCCAGAAATACGAAAAAACGGTATAAAATGCCGGCATGCAAAAATTTCATATGCGAGGTTGTATATTGTTACATCATTCTTATGACAACATCAAAGTTACTTATTTTCGGTAGGATATTAAATGTACACACAAATATTTTTCTTACTACTAAGGGCAATCCTCCTAGCACGAATTAAGGATGGACCTTCACTACACTGGAGTTTGCGGACGAAATAAAATAAACAATTTGAAATAAAAATCTATTCCATTGCATAGCTATTGCTCTCTTCATTGAGAGAGAGCTTTAGCTCAAGGATTCACACCTACATCTACATAGTAACCCGAAAGCTCCGCCAGAGCGTGTGGCGGACGGTGTTAGGTCACCACTGGTAATTAAGAATAAAGCTGCACGCAAAACCCAATATTACATGCCAACCTACCTTCACAAAATCGTATATATTCATGCAAAAACCTTTAAAACTCACACACATGCAAGTAAATATACTATTAACTAATACACACACAAACCTACGAATATACTTCATGTCTATTTCTCGTTTTAACGTTCATTGTCTCGTTTTATCTTGTCATGACTTGTAAATTAAACGCCTTTAATATTTCTAAAAGGACTTCGGTTTCTTACAATTATGATCCCTGATTGTCCGGGGGAAGAATGAGTATTTGTATCTATCTGTACTGAAATCTATCTCCCTTATCCTATCTTTATGGCCCCACACTACTCAAGTGGTGTGGGGCCATAGTATTTCCTTTAGTGTCATTGTTTAACTCGTTTGTTCTGAACCTTTCTAAAATTTTGTAATTTAAGTCTGGCTTGTGTTCTACTCATCTCAAGTTGCTCCCAGCCTGATTGCTTTAAAAGGCCTGTCACACTGGAGACAAATCCTTTCTCTATTTTGGCTCGAAACGTCTTGGAGTTGAAGATGCACTTATGTAGAATAGTATACCCCTAGTTGAGAAGGGGTGGAGGCACGGCGAGGCAGTCTCCACGAAGGGAGGTACCCCGGGTGAAATGCACCCAAATTTTGTGATCGCGCTCACATAAGACTTCTGTGATCGATTTCCGGGCGTTTGTCTCCCGACCAGGGTCACCCTTGCCGAGTGGCAGAGGGGGAAAGGTGGTCATGTGCTACTTCGCGGGCGACTCCGGTGTCCGGCCGGAAGACGAGGTGCGCTTCACTCCGGAGGACCTGGACTTGACCATCTGCACGCACGTGATGTACAACCGTGCCATCGTGAGCCAGGATCTGGAAGTTGTGCCGAAGGACAGGAAGGTCGACCTGTCGGAGGACGGAGGTCAAGGTCATTGCAACAATAGCAGCTCCGCCCCTTTAAATGGGCCCCGCCGCATCACCGTTTATATTTTGAATATCGAACAAAGATTAAATTGTACTTGGGTAATAAGTGCAGCCTCTTTGCTCGATAACTAATGAGCATCCTATTGTTTGATGGCTGACTGTTTTAAGGATCATTTTTGACCTGATAAACCCCGGAATACTTTTAGAACCTTTTCCAAATTTTATCCATCTTTGTTTTTCCCCTGATCAAGACCACTCACTGATATCGGCAGCTCGATATTTTATATTCAACATTATTAGTTTGTCCTGAGTAGGAACTGAAATACGCCCACATAACACTATCGTCTACTTTATAACATTTTCAATGATAAAACTTGTACAAAGAGATGGCGACATGAACTATCTTAATAAATGAAAAAGAAACACTTTGTTCCAATTCACCACTTTATTACAGGTACGACTAGTTTCGACGCTACGGGGGTACCTGAGGATGACGCCGTAGCGTCGAAACTAGTCGTACCTGTAATAAAGTGGTGGATTGGAACAAAGTGTTTCTTTTTCATTTATTAAAATGAACTTCCACAAAGTTGAGGCTGAAACTATTGAACTAATGAACTATCTTTATTAAAATATATTAATGATCCTAAAGCAAAGTTTATTTTCTTCATTAAAATATGAAGCATTGGCTTGTTTGCTTGGCAATTGAGGCAATGCACGGATAAAATATTCCACATTTATATTCTTTTTTATATCGTTATTCTATTTTGATTCTGTATGCATAGTATGTCTTAAGAATAATTCACTAAACGCGGAGATTCATGACTACGGATTTTCGGTATTTTGGTCCTTTGGAACGCGGTGGTCACCATGGAAACCACATCTATGGCACCGGGTCATTCTTCACCCCAAAGGGCGAGGGCCGATTCTATTTCACCTTGGGAGAAGGAAGCATTCTCAATAGAGACAGCATCCTTAAAACCTGACTCCGGGGAAGAGATGACCATTACTTCCTCTCGCCTTGCAACGACACAAAAAGGAACCAACGTTGTGTGCGTGTGTGTGTATGCTAAATAGCCCATCGATCCCTATGATCCTTATGTTACTTTTTGAAGTAAAATATTTAATCTCATAAAATTACTGAACGTGAAAATAAAAAAGTTCACGGATTAAATGCGAATGAAATTAAATGACTCCTCACGTATGAATTCTCATAATTTCAATTTATTTTCAGGCATGTACAACAGAACTTTAGCGTTGAAGGCACTTAAACCTGGACTAAAGGTCTTCATTGATGTCTACGATGAAGAGGGGCTTCTAGGGCAGCAAGTGGTATGACCAATTTTGTATTTATGCATGGCCCTTGATGGGAACCCGCGGTATTAGTTGTAAGGGAACATTTTTGCGTATAATATGCACGTTTCTCCGTGGCTTTGGATATTACTCGACAGGTGGTAATATCTTCCACCGTGAGCAACCATATAAATTTTTCATAGATGTGAATGTGGAGCTTGTCTATTGCTCGAATAGTATATTCTTTTTTATTTTCAACTTGAGCCCATACAATGAGTGAAATCCACACTCTAACGAGGTAATTAATTGCTCCATATCACCTATGCCTCCGGCGGTTTCCCAATAATGCCTGGAAAAGAGCGAATTTGAGTGTCGCAAGAGGTATCACATAGATACGAAACCGGATCCTGTGTACAGCGGTCCAGCCATCTATCCCTTGATAACCAATTATTTCAATGACTATAATAATATAAGTACAAATATAAATTGGTGCGTAGATCCACGTCTAAAAAAACCCCTCTATTAATTTCATATAGGGAGAAAAAACCTAAGATGTCTGAACGAAGCATTTAGGATAACGGCAAGGCGACGAACAAACTTTCATCGAATTTTTTTTAAATTTGAATTTCCAATGGAAAATAAGTAAAGAAGACCTCAAAAAGGAAATGCATTGGTCATTGGAAAAAAACCTTACGTATCCTTAAAGGCGAAAATATACTTCACGAAAATACAGAAGATACCGTAAATCATTCGGCTTTCCATTGTAGAATTCTGAAGGAAGTGTTCGATAAACTAACCAATGCCCCTCGTGATGAGTTTATGGGCGAAATAACATTGATGCACAAATAAATAGAGAACGAGATTCGAGATATAAAAATAATTAAAGCCCGGAGAGTGGAGGCAATCCCAGCTGGCCAATGGTGTTGAAACGACACATCTCAACTCATATGCTGGTCATTACGATTTTGCGGCCGCCGTTGGCCGGGACACACCAGAACCGAAGGGTATATTATTTACATCAGAGAGGAAGCTAGTGAGAAAAGGAAAAGCCAGGTTTCTTAATTCCTCATCCGCAAAGTAAGTAATCATGTGATTTTAGTGTCAGAATTAATAAGGTAAGCATTAAGTAAACAAAAGGTAATGATATTGTAATGGAAAGAAAGATTTTTATGAGGAATATTTAACAAAAAATGTGAAATATTCCCGCACATTTTAAAAATGTCGACATCGAAAAATTAAAATCAGTATTGCTAATTTACTGCCAAAATTCAAAAGATAAAGCAGGTGAATGTCAGCATCAAAGCACCTTTTATCCAAAGCACCCCTTCCGATGCACTGAAATCTTGACGTGGTGGAGAGGCTTGTGCGATCCGATCAGCTGCACCCAAAGGAGCAACGACCTATGGTGGGGTCACCCATGCCAACCAGCAAGCTAAAAGGATGGGTTCCGGACGAAACGTAGCTCGCGCGGCGTTTACTCCTCAGTGAGGTGGCTGCAAAGGATTCTGACCCTTGCGTGGAAGAAAATTTGAGCAACGGTGTATAGATTAAGGAAGACAATAATTTAGACATATGTATAACTTTTGATATACTACTCGATTAACAAATAATAACGCCGAGAATTAATTAAACATGGAATTTATGTCCATGGTAAAGGGAATTATTTTCAAATGTCCACCAAAAATATTCAGATATCACAAAACAATGAATCAAGTACTATATGTTTTATAATTGGTATTATACGTATGGTATAAAAACTGAAAGCATGCTTTCAAGCAATGTAAATAAAAGTATTACTTCATGAAAAGCATCATTTTCAAATGTAAGAGAAAGATTTAATAACTGTTGTCCAATTTTGCATTGGTTTTGTACAGTCGTCACAGGGTTTCTTCCTTTGAAAATATACAGCGGTAGGGACGACAGCCAACGAGGGGTTGCTATAATATTGAATAAAGAGGTAGGAAAAAGTATCGTCATTATCAAGCAATGGATAGATTATTACTAATAGAGATAAAAGCAGAACCGACGAACTTGGTTATTATTCAGGTATACATGCCACCGAGCAACCATACGGAAGAAGAGGTCGATAGGATATACGATCAGTTAGAGGACATAATCGCGTATGTTCCTGCAGGGAAACATTTGATAGTGATGGGGGATTGGAATGCGACGGTAGGCGAAGGAAGAGATGGTGATGAGGTGGGGGACTACGGTTTAGGCACGAGGAATAACCGCGGGGAGAAAGCAGTTGAGTTCTGCAGGAGACAGGGGTTAGTCATCACCAACAATTGGTTTGCACACCATAAAAGTCGCAGATATACTTGGGAAATGCCAGGTAACTCAGAAAGGTATCTGTTAGATAATATTCTGGTTAGGCACAGGTTTAGGAACAGTGTGATAAATTCTCACAGCTTCCCGGGAGCGGATGCGGCCGGATTTTGTTTACAGGCTGCATAAGCAGGCAGTAAAAAAAGGGATACTGGTAAAGAGCTGAGTACAATTGCAGAAACATGGGAATATATCATGAAAGGGTTATAGAAAGTCATAAAACAGACTATAGGAACCGTTAATGGTAAGAGGACAAGGAAACTATTTGTCACGGATTAGGTTATTAAAATAGATGAGAGTAGATACATAAGAGAAGAAAATAGAAGAATGTAAACACAGACTTAGACATAAATGGGTACAGGAGAGTTAAATGGTAATTTGAGACGGGAAATAAATGGGAAGCATGCATGGGATGAACTGGAGTTAGGAATGAAGGTTGGCCGGGAATTCTTAATATCAGTTAAGTTCGCCGATGACCAAGCTTTAGTTTGTCAGTCAGCCAAGGGGTTGCAAGCATGGCTGAGTGAATTGGAAATTCAGTGCGATAGGTATGGGATGAGGATAAAACAAATGAGGAAGTACTTGGTATAGTGGGCGAATACAGGGGTTTGCTGGGAGAAACCCTGTGGAGGCAGGAAAAATGGATGAAGGGCGTATTTCCTGGCAGTGAGATATTGAAGACTGTAATAGAGGTGAGAACGTTAGGCAAACGAGGAAAAGGAAAGAACAGGATAGGGATGTTGGACGGGATGAAGGGAGGAAGAAGGTACTTAGAGATGAAGAGGGACCTGAGGTAAATTAGGCTGCTGGATTGTGTTTTGTTAGGAGTCACAAAATATTAATTTATTGGTGAGGCCTTGTAAAACTTACTTAGACCGGTAGATTACATATTATTATAATTTTTTGGTTACTTCTTCCAGTTCTCCGATCTTAAGCAGGAAAATCTAATGTGGAAGCGATCGCGTAGCTTCTCTAGAATAAATTTGATTCCTCCATTTTTTTCATTTACTGAATACATGTGTACGAGTCAAAAGCAGTAGTCAGGGAGAAAATGTGTTGTCTTTAAAATGGACCGTTCTTTTGTCCACAACCCTGGGCAGGTGTCCGGGAGGTACTCCGCCCTCGAAGCCTTCGCCAGAAACGCCGCAGACTTCGTCGAGAGCCACGGTTTCGACGGGATGAACATTCGCATCTCTCGGCATGCAACGGTATGACAAAAAACACAAATCACCTGCCACAATTGTATAATGTAGTTGCAGATACCCACTTTTATTTTGTTTCCAAAAAAAGCGTGGTCTAATTTTTAGCAAAAGGGGAAAACCGAATGCATATTACACCAAATGAGCAAGTCACAAAATGCTTGCCCACTCCAAAGACTATGAGAATGGGAAATGTAAAGAATGAAGAATATTGTGATAATGTTTGAAATTTTATTATCTCATACACTTCAAAAAATAATTCGTATGGCTGAATTCAATCTTTCATTTAGGTAAACACTTCAGTATCATTTTCTCTTTGTGGTCTTTTGATGCAGAAATTATTTCGGTCAACAAGATATGGCTTTAAGTAAAACATTAAGCTTTGTTCTTGGTTATTTTGTGCTTAACTACACTCTTATTTAAACCAAAATGTTTCTTCTCCAATGTCTCAATCTATATGCCCATACTTTACACTGGGTTAGGTACTAGTGGACTCATTCACCGCTACGCAAAGAACGGAGCACCAGAAGTCAGGATAAAAATGTATGAGTGAGTACTGGGAGACAGAGGAAAGATAGAAATATGTCAAAAGAGAAATATCAAAAGTCAAATACAGAAAAAATATAGGGAAAGCCTTGCGGAAATATAACCATGGACTGAGGCCTGGGTGATCAGGGAGGCAGAGGAAAGAAAGCAATGGTAGAAAGAAAACCGAAAATTACTTACAAGGATGAAGGAAAAGAAAAAAAAAGTAAACTGAGGCGGGAAGCTAGTTGAACAAAGAAGTCTTGATGCAAGACGCAAGGCGAGGATGTAGAAACGATTAGAAATTAATATCAAAATTGGAGCGCTGAACAGGAAGATGAAAGCGCTCTCAGAAATTGGAAAATAGGAAGTGGGAAAAATGGGAAAATCCAAGTAAAAATTATAAATTGAGCCGAAAAATATATAATTTGGAAAGACTATGCAGAGTAATGCAAATATTTAGAGACATCAGGTTAGACATCAAAAGATAACATGATATGAATGGGAATGGGTTAGGACCATATATATTTGCTGACGACATAATAAGTTATAAGGTGCGGGACTACCGTTTAGGAACGAAGAATGAGAGAAAACAGTTGAGTTCTGCAGGAGACAGAGGTTAGTTATCACCAACACTTGGATGCGGACTCTGACCATAATTTAGTTGTTATGAAATGTAGCCTCTGTTTCAAAAAGATAAGACAGGGCGGGTTAGAAAATGGAATGTAGAAGCATTAAATGGGTTGAAAAGGAAAGAGTACCAACAGGCGGTAGAAAATATCATGAAGGATGGTAAGGAGCTAAGTACTATCGAAGAAAAATTGGAATGTATCAAAGAATGGGATATCGAAAGGCTCAAAAGACACTATTGAAACCGTTAACGCAAAAAGGACTAGGGTTCCTTAGATCAAGAATGAGATGATTACAAAGCTGGATGAGAGGAGAAAATGGAAGAAAGCAAACACAAAGTTAGGCAAAATGAGGTAAAAAGAGTTAAATAATAAATTTAGGTGGCCAACAAATAAAGCAAAAGAAGCATGGTGGAAGACGTAGTGCGAGGATATGAAACGTTTGCAGAGGAAGGGTGTAATTGTTGTGCTGTACAGCAAAGTTACATTTTTATAGGGAAGTAAGAAGGTAAGACCTATGCAAGCAGTTATAGAAAAGGCGGGTAAGTTAACAGTTGGCATAGGAAAGATCCAAGAGAGATGAAAGGAATATATGGAAGAACTATACAATAAAGAACTTAGACCAGCAAAGTTAGACATAGAAAAAGAACATGAGGTAGAGGAGGATAGCTTAGGTCCAGGCATACTAGAGAATGAGATAGAAAGGGCATTTCTATGGAGGCAGGAAAAGTGGCTGAAGGGAGTATTGACCGGCAGCGGGATGTTGAAGACTAATTGAAGGGAGAATGTTAGGCAAACGAGGAAAGGGAAGGAACAGGATAGGGACGTTGGGCGGGATGAAGGAAGGAAGAAAGTACTCAGAGCTGAAGAGGGACTTTAATTCCTACCTCCAGTTCTTCCCATGCCTCTTTAATCATTTCCTCTGCATACAGGTTGAACAGCAACGGTGATAATGGGCAACCCTGCCTTACACCCCTTCCTAACACTGCCCATCCTGACTCCCCGTTTCCCACCCGCACCTGAGCAGTCTGAGACATGTACAGGTTGCGGATTAGCCTCCTTTCCCTCCAATCTATTCCTATTTTCTGCAATATACTCATTAGTCTTTCCCAATTCACTCTATCAAACGCTTTTACGAAATCTACGAAACAGGCATATACCTCCTGGTTGTGTTCTATATTCCTCTCGATTAATAATCTCATTACTGCAATGGCATCACGCGTACCTCTCCCCTTCCTAAACCCAAACTGATCATCCCCTAAGTAATCATTTGCCCTACTCTCTATCCTTTTGTTTATGATCCTGAGAACAACTTTAGCCGCCTGGGATATCATATATATTGTCCTGTAGTCCTCACATGACGTGGCCTTTACCTTTTTCGGAATAGGAACTAAAACTGATCTCACAAAGTCTTCCGGCCAGATTCCCTCCTCATAAATACTACGGATCAGCCCATACTAGTATAGCCTCTTCCTCCCACATTTTCCTTAGCATTTTAAAAGTTCCACGGGAATGTTATCTACCCCCACGGCCTTATTTAGTTTCATCTCCTTTAATGCCCTTTCTATCTCATTGCCTAGTATGCCTGGACCTAAGCTATCTTCCTCTACGTCATATTCTTTTTCAATGTCTAACTTTGTTGGTCTGAGTTCTTTACTATACAGTTCTTCTATATACTCCTTCCATCTCTCTTGGATCTTTCCTGCGTCAACCTTACCCGAATTATCTCTAACTGTTAGCATAGCTCTTTCTTTTTTACTTCCCGAAAACGATTTAACTTTGCTGTACAGCGCATGTATATATACATATACATATATATATATAATATATATATACTGCCTTGATCAAAGAGTTCCCGGAATAACCACCGTGTGGCGCTCCCATCGTTCCGATTTGAGTTCTGTTTTTTTTGTTAAATTGGTACATCTGTTGTTGATATTCCCTTTAAATCTTAGTGTCATAACTTGACATTTGCAAAAGTTACGGTCGGTTTTCGGTATGTCCATCAGTGCTTCCTGCGATTTTTCCATTACTTCCTCTCGGCTGCTAAAACGCGTTCCCCGTAATGGTTTTTTAACTCGATTGAACAGAAAGAAGTCACAGGGAGCCAAATCAGGTGAATTCGGTGGCTGTTGGATGGTATTTGTTGCATTTTTCGTCAAAAAATTACGAATAATGATAGCACTGTGCGACGGTGCGTTATCATGGTGCAAAATCCACGAGTTTTCTGCCCACATTTCTGGTCTCTTTCGGCGAATTGCTTCACGCAAACGTCTCATAACGCCCAAATAATACTCTTTGTTTACTGTCTGGCCTTCTGGCAAAAATTCATGATGCACTACACCGTTGTAATCCATGAAAACCGTCAGCATTGCCTTCTTTTTTGACTGAAAACGACGTGGTTTTTTTGGTCTCGGCTCATTTGGTGAACGCCATTCACTTGCCTGATGTCTGGATTGCGTGTCGTACTCATAAACCAACGTCTCGTCTCCAGTAATGATCCTTTTGATGAATGTGGGATCGGATTCAGCCTCGCAAATCATGTCTTTTGCGACGTCACCACGGTCTCTTTTTTGCATGAAATTGAGGTCTTTTGGCACCAACTTTGCTGCTTCTCGACGGAAACCCAAATCATTAACCACAATGTCTTGGGCGGATCCATAGGCAATGTTCAAGTCCTCCGCTATTTCTCTGATGGTTAATTTGCGGTTATTGACCAACATTTCTTTTACTTTATCAATTTTTTCACCGACTTTCGATGTCGATGGTCTGCCACTGCGTTCATCATCCTCGATTGACTCACGACCACTTCTGAACCGCTCGTGCCACTGGTAAACGACCGGTTTTTTTAGAGAATCGTTGCCGAAACACTTTTCCAACATTTCCAACGTCCGTGCGCCACTAAATCCGTTTTTTACGCAAAATTTAATACAAGTTCGTTGTTGCAAATTTAAATCCATTTCTGAAATGGTAAAAAATCGCCAACACACACAGAGATAGATGTACTCTTGGCTACGTAACTTTTGCAAATGTCAAGTTATGACACTAAGATTTAAAGGGAATATCAACAACAGATGTACCAATTTAACAAAAAAACAGAACTCAAATCGGAACGATGGGAGCGCCACACGGTGGTTATTCCGGGAACTTTTTGATCAAGGTAGTATATATATATAATATATATATATATAATATATATATATATATATATTCATATGTATGTATATATATGTATATATATATATATATATATATATATATATATATATATATATATATATATATATATATATATATATATATATATAAAATATCTTCGAAATGGAACGCTCTTCGGCGACACACAAATATATAAAAAACACAGATGTAGATTTTTAGAATATAGAGACACAAAGAAAGGACACTCACAATTTGTTATTTTACGTTTCGACAGCACGGCTGTCGTCTTCAGCGACAGCCGTGCTGTCGAAACGTAAAATAACAAATTGTGAGTGTCCTTTCTTTGTGTCTCTATATTCTAAAAATCTACATCTGTGTTTTTTATATATTTGTATATATATATATATATATATATATATATATATATATATATATATATATATATATATATATATATATATATATATTCCTGCTCCATTAAATAGTAGTAGCACATATTAGTTCCTATTATTTTATTTTTTAAACAACCCGAAATTCATAGTTCCGTTATAATTGGTGCATCAAAAGTCACACCATTGGACTGACGAACACGGAAGTCGCGAGGACGATTGTCTGGGATATGATTTTTAGACACGGCAATATTTGGTTACTGTCAGAAATGTTAACGCTGGTAATTTAATTTCCCACGCCACCCCCTCCCCCCTTGGGGGGTTTCAAAAACTTAAATAAGTGCAAATTTTAATATTACTTTTTCATTTGCAAGGGGCTCGATGAAGTTCTTCCAATCATGCACGTGGAGTTTGTTCGACGAGGATTTGAACTCATGACCTTCCTCTTGCCTCAAGAAGCCCTGATTGCGGGCAGTTCTGATCTGACGAAGCCAGTATTCAGGTGAGCAAACATCACAAAGTTTGAAGGAGCGGTTGCAGCACTGTGATTGCACTTTCCAATCTGTTCAGTCTTTCAATCAGCGCCATTACCAGCCGCACCACTCACTACCTTCCGGCACTCCTTTCTCATCTCCAGCAAACCACAAACTCAATATTAATTCCACAAAGATTTCTATTTCAATCTTTGGCATTTCAGGAAAGTAAAATATATTGTATAATAATATCATTCTAAGCATTCATCGATCTTGACAAGAGGAATATTCTATCCTGTTCTCCCAAGACATGTGCAACGCTACACTTACGATCGGTTCTATAATTGGAGGAGACTTTGTCGTATGCATTGGTGTGGTTCCTCTTAATTCCGATTTTTGCATAAAAGATAGCTATTATGTTAGGTGAATTAACCCTTTTCATATTAAAAGGACTTCGTCCTTTTCCACAGATTTTAAGAATAAGGTTCAACGCGTTTCACCGACTTGTGGCATTACCAGATATAACTATACTTAACAACAGTGCGAGAATATATACGCTCTGGACGGAGTGGTGGGGGTGGGGAGGGGAATGAGGGCCTGAGAGGGGAGGGGGCGACCGGGTGCGTTGATGGGTTGGTTTGACCAATTCCAGGCTAGTGTCTCTCAGAGAGGAGTGGGGAGGGAGACCGGGACAGTTGCTTATCACAAGGTGTCAAGCTGGGGTTTGCTAGGTGCCTCCGTATCTCATAGCCTTCCTAGTCGTCAGCGTAACGGAACCAATAACCCACGTTTTTCACATGTTGATCCTCAGTATTGGAAATATTTCCTTCTAATGAATTGAGGAAGAGTTCGGCTAGAAAGGGAGGAAACCATAGCTGGCCCATCCGTTTGACTATTAAAAATGTGGTTGAAATTAAAACCGTTTTGGTCAACTGTCATTTTGATGAGGGAGATCAATTCGTGGGACATATTTTGGGAAATGGTGGAATCATTGATGAGTTCTTTCACCCTAAGCAAGGCTTCAGATATGGACACACCAGTAAATAAATTCTCAATGTCAAATGAGACTAGTCCCGCTTTATCCGGTACATTGATTTCTTTCACTATTTTGGCATGCTCTATTGAGTTTTTAACTCCGTATTTAGGCTTAAAACCTGTGAAATCTCGGAGTCAATTGTTTAATTTACGTGACAGAAGGTGTGAAGGGGCGGACACAGCCGAGACTAGTCTACCACATTGTATGCCTTTGGGCGGGAACCAACCGCCAGTTATACACTTCCCTCAATTGCATAAACACACTCCACCCTCATATTTCCTTCTCCATGGAAAAAGACGTCAACGGCACAATCAACTTCCTCGATTTGTCAATTGCCTTAAGAGAAAAAAAAATGAGTTTGCAATTTACATGAAATCCACTAATCCAGACCACATGATTCCTAATGATTCCGTCCACCATTTTTCTCACACACATGCGGCCCTCCACTCCATGATCCACCGCCTCCTACACATCCCCATTTCCCCCAATAACTTCAACATTGACCTCGTAACAATCTCGAATATAGCTAACAACAATGGCTACAACGCTAAGCTAGTTGATAAATTATTGCGGGAAAAAACGAAAATCAATGGCCATAAATAATATTTCCTCCGCACAGTCCGCAGTATCTAAAGAATTTAGGTGGTGCTCGAACCCATTTCTGGAAGATCTTTCATATAGGTTTTCCAACCGCCTACCACCCAAACTTAAAACAGCCTTTTACACACCCCTAACCCTCGCAAAACTTCCAGCCAATGGTAAATGCCCACACGATAGCCTTCCTAAGTCAGCTTTTTATAAACTGAAATGCGAGATTTGCAACACCGTTTATGTTGGTCAGACAGGGAGGAATGTCAAGCTACGAGCCAAGGAACACGCAAGGCGTCACCAAAATAAAAATGCCAACTCTCTCTTTGCTAAGCACCTGCTATAATTCGACCACAGCGGTGACTTTTCCCAGAAATATTACATATGTATACTCCCAAAAGGATTAAAAATGCACACTCTCGAGCAAATGGAGATACGGAGGCACCTAGGAAACCCCAACTTCACACTTTGTAACGAGCAACTGTTCCCGTCCCCCTCCCCACTCCTTTCTGGAGAACTAGCCTGGAATTGGTCAAACCAGCCCCTCAATGCACCCAGTCGCCCCCTCCCCTCTCGAGCCCTCCCACCCTCCCTCCCCGCCCCCCCACTCTGTCATCAGCGTATATATTCTCCCACTGTTGTTAAGTATATTTGTGCCTGATGATGCCGCAAGTCGGTGAAACACCTTGTATCTAATGATAAAAATATGTGGAAAAGCACCAAGTCCTTTAAATATGGATATGAAATACTTCCACGAAGTAAAGCCTGAAACAGCAGAATAGAATAAACCCTTGTTTTGAATTGGATCTTCCTCCGGCACGTTTGGCTTTGTTTAATAAAGTCCGCTCGTTATTTGATAGTTTTCTACTGAATATTTTTCCCATCCTCTCCCATATCCTCCCGTATCACTCACCCTCCACACCTTGCACCACCTGCCTTACACCTCTTTGGTGGGGTATTAACGTTGATTTTGCAAAACTCTTTGTTTAGGCAAAGTCGTACAATAGCGAACCTAATTCACTTCCGCAGCGCCACGAAGTCGACTCTGCCTCGTTCATATCGTATTTTGTACAGCAACTGATTTAGCGGGTCCCCATTGAAAGTTGTGCGAGCGATGGAACATAATGGATGGTGGTCTCTCTGGACAATGAATAAACAAATTGAGATTTGTGGCTCACAATAGCTTCTTGACTCCAAGCTGGTGGTTTGTGAAATATTTTTCCCTTCCGAGAAGTAAATGGATATTACAATTTATAATCGAGAGTTTCCACACGAGAGTGATGCAGTTGATTTGTTCGTCTGATATCAAAATTCTCGGGATTGCGTTCACCTCTGCTCTAAGAAATGAGAGTGGCGTGGGGTATTTGGAAAACTTTCGACACTGTAACCTAGCAACAAGGACTTGCGACTCAGTTTCTCCAGAATGATGCAATAAATTAATGATGAATACAACAGAAAAATTATGTGATTTTTGACGTTTCGTTTCTCTCTGTCATTACTCGTTTTACAATATCTGCCAGTCCCGGATTTTCGGACTTCGACCGTGCTAAGCTCTATAATTAAAGCCATCTGAAGTTTATAATTACGTCATCTTTATGTCTATTATTGCAAGGATTCTTCATTGGTCCGGAGCAATTGGTATTGTCAACGATTTAAAAACGGTAATATATTAAACCTTGATTCACTTAGCCACGACTATTTGTAATAACGATACGATAACTTCGATCGTATTTCCCATTTCAGCCCTATACTGGCTAAACATTAGGGCGTTTGCCATATAACTTTCTAACGCAAATGACAATTTCCAGTCAATAAGTCTTTGCTCAGTATTTTATTCATAAAGTTCGATGGGGTAAAACGCTATATTCTTTGGTATGAGCACAGTAGTTTGATTAATATTGATTTTAATGATTTTTAACCTGAAAATGGTATTAAATGATCGATGATGATTTCCATGAATACAAGGTCTGTCCCCAAACTAGTAGGACTGAGTCGATAAGACGAGAGCTGGAACGTCTAAACAATTTGGATCCTTGGAACTCATTTGGTTGAGAAGCTCTTGGCAGATATCCGCGTGCGAGTTTCCTTTCGTTCTTCGTCCTAGAGTACTCGCGGCACCAACTTCACACACACCTTTCTCATGCCCATTTTTTCCGTCACAAGTCCAAACATATCACTTTGAGGGATTCCAAGTCCATCAGAAACCATTTGAACGCTTAATATTCGATCCCATTCCCCCAAAGCCTTCACTCTAGCAAGATTTTCTTCACTTATTTAGGCCGAAGGGCGTCCTGAACGTTCGGCGTTTTCAACATCTTCTTGTAACAACTTCAAATAAACTATAAACAAAGTAATCAACCCGAAAATCAGTTTTTCAGGTAGTGATTAAGTGCACCTGGTACTAAGCCCGACGGTGGGTGAAACTAACACGTTAGCAGGGTGTTAAGGGGGGCCAGTTTCCTCTCCCTGTGCCGATTATTGCTTCACAGGAAGATCTGGTACTCGAAAAATCACGTACCTTGGGTGGAGCTGAGGGTGCCCAGAAAAGCTCGCCCGAGAATCGAACCTGGGCCCTCAGATTGGTATTTCAACGATTTACTCCTTGGGCTACCACATTTTACCACTCAGAAACATCCGATTCGCCCATGACGTTTTTACAATAAGCTGCCTTAGGCATTTCATGAGTCTCTTTCCCGGTTTGACCCAGGTTCACTCAAAATATGATGGTCCAGCGCTGCTACAATTCATGACTAAGCTTACCTCGGTTACGTTAAAAAAGTTTCATGCACGAAAACTCCGCACTTCGAAAAGGCTGGGAGCTAACTGCCAAAGGTCTAACCTTTCCTGAGATTCCCTTCCCTCGAACCTAGCCCGAGAAACCATCGCCAATCCGTCCGTCTAACCAGGGAACAAAAGTAATACTACTTTTGGGACACACCTTGTATTAATCTAGTATTTACTCTAGTAGAATCTTGATCATAATATTGATGCCACTAACATACGCTTCTCATCTTTGTTCTCTTCCTTTCAGTGAGAGTCAAACCTTGAAGGTAAAATAATTTTTAATTCTAATTGGGATGCACCATCCCGCACAGGAACTTGGACCTCATCGTGGTGGGTTCGTACTGGACAATGCCCTTCGATTACACTGCAATATTTTCCCTTCAAGCACGATTGGTGAGTATTTACAACCTATCCTTTTCCATTTGTAACTATTTCTTTCATTCCCTAAGTGAAACAAACAATACGATGGCAACATTTAATAAATTTGGGTTGTAATAAGAAACTTGAAATTGATAGGCTGGTGCTAAAACATTCTGAATATTAAGCCTATCATGTCGTCACATGTTTACGTAAACCGGCATGATATTTTTATGTATGAACTTTGAACTCGTTATTACTCCTATAATTACGCTATTCTAATTGTTGGCAGGTTACGTGGACTTCAATTATTTTTAACAACCTTTTTTAAATTTAATGAGGCCGAATATTCATGAAATTTTTAGACTAATTCGTTCGAATCCATGAAATTTTGGACTTATAAGCAAAAAGAATAATCACACAAATTTATAATAATACCAATATGTTTTAATGCATGGGTCAGGCCCAAGTCATTCTCTCTGATAGAAACGGAAAGATAGAAGCAGAGCATATAAAAAGGTGAATTGGAATTGCCTGTGAGAAAATGATGCGTATACCGAATCAAATAAATTGATGGAATAACACGCTGAGAACATAATAGTATTAAACGGACGATAAAACTAATTTAAGATAGGAAGGTGGGCGGAATAAAATATTTCTTCAGCACCGGATTACTCCCACACTCAAAAGTTACCAGCTGGTGTCAAGATCATCCACGGGCAATGATTTGGACATTGGTTAATATTTTATGCTGCAACTCTTTACTCAAGTTTAAATTTTTGGGATATTGATCTGAATATTATCATAAAGTCACCTGTAAAGGCCAGGAAAACTCAAATGTCGGAATTTTGTAAAATTTTCTTTACTAGTAAGGTAGGTTTCGGATGGACACAACTACCAAATAAAATAATATGGTGTTTCTCCTAACAAAAAAGAACCGACAATTATACTCTAAAAAAACTACTTTCAAATTACTCTTTCAACGTCTTGATTTAAAAAAAATACATTTAGCCAAACTGCTTCATCTGCAGCACACTCAATTTGCTATTTCAAAAATAGATATTTGACTTAAAACCTTAATTTCCCACTGGGAGATGAACACTTTTAATTTCATTATAAATTAACTGAAGATCTTAATTTAGTTAGGAAATAATTTATTTTTGCCTTGTTAGAATTAGATCATTGATACGACTAGTAACATCAATTAAAACTGCCAAATAAATACCCAGTTATTGTAAAATAATAGGGTTATCTTATCTGCTAGTTCATTTTCCTCTTCCAAAAATTAAAAACGCTACAGGTATGTTTCGATCTACAAAATCTATAGAAAACCTGACCATTAAAAGCCAGCGCACTTAACCATGAAGGAGGAGTTCAGTATATTCCAAATTTAGCAATTCAAAGTATTCTCTGAATTCTCGTCGGCCCTTTTCTTTTGCTCTAATTTTATTCAAAAATTTTACCACTGAAACACAAAGTGCTGCACATTTTAGAGTGTTCTCACACAGTGCCTCTTGGTGTATAGCGCAGTAATAATTCAGTATGGGACGTTTTAAAAAAAGTTCTACCAAATTTGTGTCTCCATTGACTTTATCTATCATTGATGGCGCTCCGTCAGTACACACACTAATGAGTTTGTTATACTCGTACTGAAACTTTAGATCTTATAAGTAAGATTTCACCATTTCAAATATGTCTGATCCTCTTCTGTTGCCACGCAAATCCTCCGCACTGGCAATCACACCAAAGATATTTAAACTTTCATCAATTCCTCTTTTAAAAATGTTTATCTGTGCAACAGCACATGTGTCCGTTGAGTCATCCAAAACTAGAGAATAGAAAGTGCAAGAATGAACGAGGTCTTCCAGTTGCTGAGATATACATTCAAACAAAGTTCCTCGATACTTCTTGTCTCTGTCTGCCTAGATATAGCAAATTTGTCTGCTTCCTTTCAAGAACTTTTATCGCCAAGATAGTGCACAAATGTTTGGAGAAAAGGCTTAACGATTTCTTCTCTACCAGAAAAAGGTTTCTTTTTTTTCACCAATGCAAAGGGATCTTCATATGACGCTTCTCTCATCGCCAAGTCTTCACGACTTACTTTAACAAATATATCTTTTCTTTCTCTGATTTCTTGTATTTTCATGGTTTATTGTTCTTTTCGTAACTCAGACCCAACAACAAGCTTAATTTCATCTTCTTTATTAGTCTGATGCTGTGTTCTATAGTGTCTCTTAAGATCATTTTTCCTTTATATGAAAGATTTTTTTTTAATGCCAAACGGTTTTCTTAATGAACTTGCTTGCGAACACTTTTTTGACTTCCCTTGCTCATTTTATTTTGCCCTGAAATGCATAAAAGGAATATAAGCATAGAAAAGTGTCATCGTAATCACCAATCAAAGTTTATAAGCCATCTCGCTATTTCCCTATTACATGTTGCCATAAATGTCCTCGCAGCAGCCCCCTATCCGTTCTTCCTTTGCCTTCTTTCGCAATCATATGACCTCGTTCCGCAGCTGTTAATAGAGTTTTTCTTCATTCTCGTGTCTAGAATTCTTGAATATCCATCTTTCGTCTTTGGGACCTATTATTTGAGTTGTTATTCATTGCTCCATAGATATTTCTACCTTACTCACTTGGAGCTGATCTGCAGCTTTGGTAATTAAATTCTTCATTTCTTTTCATCGACCCTCAGGCATTTTCATTGCTTCATTCTACTTCCCTTTCGATGGCCGCGGTGAACTTTTTTTTTACAGAAAAGAGTAAACCTAAAAAAAAGTGAAAAAGAACAATTATATTACTAGTACGTACGTCGTATCATACAGAATATCAATTATGCAAAACTTGAATTCTACCTTCGGGCCAAGAAAAAGTAGTGGCACGCTTCTATGACAAACGTTATATATATATATATATATATATATATCTATATATATATATATATATATATATATATATATATATAATCTCAAAGCTGCCTTTCAATCACTCTCAACGCGGAAACCACGCCAGTACAAACAAAAAAACATTGCTTCGAGCTTCATTCCCCGATGGCTCACCAAGGACTGACTGACTGACTATTTCGAATGCTCATCCGCACGTCACTTCGAATGCGTGATGTATTTCTGGCGCGCAACGTTTGCGATTGTTTGAGTAGGAATGCGTACGCGAAATGGCAACAACGATTCGAATATTCGTACGTTTTTACTCCCTCCCAAAATAGCAACTCACGAGTCCCATTCTAAGTTACGGACACCGAGACGTTGAGCATCACCGAAGGCTGCATGAATTGAACGGAGCTCAGTTTGGTGTTGGAAATATCAAGATGGTTTCAGTTACGACATCTATTAAAACAATAATTAGACGAAAGGATTTAAGTCGCCACTTGTGATCATCCAATGCGCCACGGTTCTTGCCACCCTTGCTCATCACGCAATCATTCTCCCTGATCTTCATCCTTTTGTTGATTATCCTGTACACCTTTTGCGCCAACAGCGTGCGAAATCAAACTTATTGTTTAACAATGTGGCCAAAGGACACATCCACCATTGCACCACCATCCATCATCCACCATTGTACCACATACTTCCCGGGCTTAGAATCTCTACGATCAATCCTAAAAGACCTCTACCCTATCCTATAAAATCTTATGCCACCGCCAACCTTTTTCCCAAATGTCCCTCTGTTACTTTCAAACGCCCCGCCAACCTATCCGATCTCCTCAAATCAACCAATCCACTCCATAAATCCCCAACTCGTCCTAAAACCACTCCCACGCCATGCAATAAACCCAGATGCAAAACATGCCCTATATTCAAAACCAAAATCCCATCCCTCTCCCTACCGCTTTTTAACTCTCTCCCACCAATTCCCTCCTCTACTCTCACATCTAGCAATGTAGTGTACCTTCTGAAGTGTCAACTTTGCCCTGCCTATTAAATTGGGTAGACCACCACACCCCTCAACATCAGAATCAACAACCACCGAGCCTCATGCAAAACTCGTCCTTAATTGATATGCTCCCTATCCCCAAACACGCCTCTGAGCACAACACTCCCTTTGATAAATGCTATAGTGTATCCATCATAGCATCCCTCTCACCCTCTGATCCTCCACTGAAACTGAAAACATTAGAGCAATCCTTCATCTGGCTCTTGGTGTCCTGGAATTGGCCAGGGTTCAATATTAGGCATTAATTACCCTGCTCCAATTATATTTTCATCCCCCTTCCATCCCCATCACCTTCTACATTTTCCCCACCCTTCTAACGCTGCCCCTCCAAACCCGTCCCTTCGGAATTCTCTCCCCACCTTCCCCTTCCATCCATCGCTCCAGCCCTCATATTCCCTTCAGTTCTGTCCCTCTCTTCCTTGATAAAGGTGGTCACGACCACCAAAAATTCGAAAAATAGTGAGTCTCTTTTTTGTGTGTTTCGGTGTTTTTGTCTGTGCCCACTAGTGCCAAGTGTTATACATTATTAATCACGTCCGTGAGACTTTCAAAAAGTGTTATATATATAAATATATCTATATATATATATATATATATATATATATATATATATATATATATATATATATTTATTTATTTATTTATTTATATATATGTACACATATATTTTAATGTTAATTTTTTTTATTATTTGACAGAAACAATATGGATTTCTATGAAGTGCATGTTTATTTGAGTATGCTGAGCGATTCATGGCATTCTAAATGTTTTACATCATGATTATAAGAAAATTGTACACGATTTTGACTTGGCCGCCATTTCAGCGTTTTCAAGGTTTATCAATAATTATCATTTTATCCTAAGGAACATTTCTTTTTCAGCCATGAATGTATTGTTGTAATATTTGGGTTAAAGTAGACGGGAAGTGTGGCGTGGCGAATCCCACTATACGAGGGTCGTCCAGAATATAACATACTTTTTGAAATAAAATATGAACCTGTTGACAAGAAAAAGGCAGAGCATTAAGTTACGTTCTGGTCAGCCTCCATATGTAGCTCTCGTAATGTAAGACACTTTTCGCCAAAATCTTAGTCTTTCACTTGATAGAGAGCTATGGCAAATAAACACGAGCGAAGTGGCCCTCAACAAGGCAGTCGATCGCTTTGCAGGAGAGCGCGGTGGATGAGCTCATGGCGAGCGGGATTCCTCCGCAGAAGCTGGTGGTGGCCATCCCTGCATTCAGCGTCACCGTGAAGCTGTGCAACCGCACGGACGCCGGCATCAACGCATCAGTCTGCTGCGACGGCGACGAAGGCATGTACCATCCGACGACGAATATGCTCCTCTACAACTCCGAGGTAACACATCGCCTCCTCTTCAACATCCCATCGCTCATTACAATACAGGCATCTCCATCTTTATTGTCTCGTTTGAATCTCTGAGGGGATCGGCATGGTGCGGTGGCTAACGTACCGGCTTCCCACCCAGAGTACCCTGGTTTGAATCCAGGTGGTAGATATTTATCAGTGGTGTCCCAATCCTTACTTGAGGCACTTCGTGGAAGGCACTTTGAGTGAGTACGCTGCCCGTCGGATGGGACGTTATGCGGTGTGTGACCCCTAGGTGCCTTTCGTTAAGAGCTGTCGGTCGCCTCTCCTAAATACTACTTCAATCTCTGATATCAATTCTCTCTTCTCTTGTCATGCCTAATGGTTCTTCGCTGGGTTTGATTCCTCCTGTTTACATGTTGCACCCTTTTCCATATCCACGTCTCAAAATTCTCCAGCCAATGCCTAGCAGAGGAAAGTTGATTTGAGCTTGAAAATAAGAGGGCAAAAACTAGAGCAGTTGAACTCTCTTGGAAGTGTTCTGGACCAAAATGGCTGAAGTAGGAAGGACCGAAGATGAAGAATTGTGTTAGGTAATAAATATTTAACAAGAAGGAGGGAATTGATGACATGGACTTTGAGTAAATACATCAACATAAAAAAGGGAATGGCGTTTGGCATAGAAGCCATCACAAGGAGGAAAAACCTTGAAAGGGATACTGGGAAAAGGCTTATGATAAATTTGATGTGGAGCGTGTTTTTGCATGGGGAGGTAACATGGTCGTTGAAATAAAAGTAAAATACGAATTAACGCATAAAAGTAGTAGAAATAAAAAAAACGCGGTATATAGCTGAATATCAAAGAAAGGGAGGAAATAACAGAATTCTTTCTTTAAAATGGGTTTTCTTCACAATTCTGCAATGATTGACCTCCTAAATATTCACTCAGTTTTGGTATCTTCAATTAAGGAAAAATGTAACTTATAGCTAAGACAAAGCTCCCTCAAGTGAACAGGATCATTTTTGGCGAAGTGTAAAGATGTCGATTTCAATTATTGCTATTTTGCAGCTGCGAATGAAGATGTCCAATGCGTCGGAGGACTGGGTGGTGACAAGGGATGAAGAGTCCAGAGTGTCCTACGGACACAGCAGATCGCTTCAGTGGACGTCCTTTGAAGACCCCGAGTCCGTCAGGGTGAAGGTGAGAATGATAATTGTAAGGGTACCAAGGCGAGGGATGGCCAAGGGTTCGGTTGATTTGGCAATCGAAATAGGCGAGGGGATTCCTCTCCTTCCGTGGTCGCCACTCCCCCAGGAAGCTATCTGGTTCAAATTTGGTTCACCCCGTAGATCAGAACAAGACCAAGTTTGTCGGATAATAAATATTACAAAACAAAATCCTGGGCCTCAATACATATGCATGCACAGCATAATTATCAGAGAAATGAATTTCGAGTTGATGGCTGAGGGCTAGGCTCACCCTAGAGTTATTATTAGATTAGGTATTCTACCAGTTAAGGGAGGTTTTTGGAGGGACACAGCTACCAAATAAATATTTTATGACTTCTAACAAAATAAAAAATCTATTATCCTACTCTACATTAGACTCCTATTCATCTCTGAGCACTTTCTTCCCCACCTTCATCCCGTTCAACATCCCGATTCTGTTCCTTCCAATTCCTCGTATGCCTAACATTCTGCCCTCTATTACAGTCTTCAACATCCAACAGCCGGTCAAAACCCCCTTCATCTACTCCTCCTGCCTCCACAAGATTTCTCCCAACAAACCCCTCTCTTCGTCCACCATACCAAGTACTTCCTCATTCGTTTTCTCCTCTGTCCATTTCACCTTTCCCATTCTTCTCCACACCCACATTTCAAAAGCCTCCAGTCTACGTCTATCATCCTGCTTCCATGACCACGTTTCCACGCCGTACATAGCTACGCTCCTTATCAAAGTTTTAACGAGTCTTTTCTTAATATCCTTGCTCAACGTCCCTGTCATCAACTCCCTTCTCCTTGTGAAAGCCTGTTTACCTAGCGCAATTCTTCTCCTTACGTCCCTACTACTTTGACCGTGTTGGTCCAAAACACTTCCAAGATATTAAACTGTTCTACCTGCTCTAGTTTTTACCCTCCTATTTTAATGTTTAGCTTAGCCTTTTTCTTTCTAAAAAATCGCATTACCTTTGTTTTATTAATACTGATTCTCATCCCATATCTATCGCACTGAATTTCCAATTCACTCAGAAATGCTTGCAACTCCTTTGCTGACTGACAAACTAAAGCTTGGTCATCAGCAAACCTAACTGATTTCACGTATTCCCCGCCCACTTTCATTCCTACCTCCAGTTCTACCCATGCCTCTTTAATCATTTCCTCTGCATACAGGTTGAACAGCAACGGTGACAATGGGCAACCCTGCCTTACACCTCTTCCTAACACTGCCCATCCGGACTCCCCCGTTCCCCACCCGCACCTGAGCAGTCTGAGACATGTACAGGTTACGGATTAGCCTCCTTTCCCTCCAATCTATTCCTATTTTCTGCAACATACCCATTAGTGTTCCCCAAATTAACTTTATCAAATGCTCTTTCGAAATCTACGAAACAGGCATATACCTCCTGGTTGTGTTCTATATTCCTCTCGATTAATAATCTCATTACTGCAATGGCATCACGCGTACCTCTCCCCTTCCTAAACCCAAACTGATCATCCCCTAAGTAATCATTTGCCCTACTCTCTATCCTTTTGTTTATGATCCTGAGAACAACTTTAGCTGCGTGGGATATCAAACTTATTGTTCTGTAGTCCTCACATGATGTAGCCTTTGCCTTTTTCGGAATAGGAACTAAAACTGACCTAACAAAGTCTTCCGGCCGCATTCCTTCTTCATAGACACTACGGATCAGCCCATATAGCCTCTTCCTCCCACTTTTTCCTAAACATTTCAAAAGTTACGCGGGAATGTTATCCACCGCCACGGCCTTATTTAGTTTCATCTCCCTTAATGCCCTTTCTATCTCATCGTCGAGTATGTCTGGACCTAAGCTATCTTCCTCTTCGTCATATTCTTTTTCAATGTGTAACTTTATTGATCGAAATTATTTAGTCTACATTTCTTCTACACATACTTCCATCTCTCTTGGATCTTTCCTTTGTCAACTGTTATCTTACCCGCCTTATCTATAGCTGTTAGCATAGATTTCTGTTTCTTACTTCCCGATACAGATTTAACTTTGCTGTACAGCGCACCGATTTTACCCTTCCTCTTCAGACTTTCCATATCCTCTGCGTCTTCCACAATGCTTCTTTTGCTTTATTTGTTGCCCGCCTCAATTTATTGTTTAATTCTTCGTACTTCATTTTGCCTAATTCTGTATTTACATTTTTCCATTTTTGCCGCTCATCCATCTTTGTAATCATGTCATTCGTGATCCATGGTTTCCTAGTCCTTTTAGCGTTAACGGTTCCAATACTGTCTTTTGCGGCTTTAGACAGCCCTTTCTTGATACATTTCCATTTTTCTTCGATAGTACTTAGCTCTTTACCATCCTCCATGATTTTCTCTACCGCCTGTTTGTATTTCTTCCTATTCAAACCATTTAATGCTTCTACATTCCATTTTCTGACTCGCCGCCTCTGGCTAATCTTTTTTAAACGGACACCACATTTCATAACAACTTAGAGTCAGAGTCTGCATCTCGGGATCCCGGGAAGCCGTGCGAATTTATCACACTGTTCCTAAACCTGAGTCACCTGTCATTTTCTATTTATACCTGTGTCTTTTGCGATATGTAAACCAAGTTTTGGTGATGACTAACCCCTGTCTCTCACAGAACTCAGCTACTTTCTCCCCGCAGTACTTCCTCGTGCCTAAACCGTATTCCCCGACCTCATCACCATCTCTTCCTTCGCCTACCGTCACATTCCAATCCCCCATCACTATCAAATGTTTACTTACAGGAACACACGCGATTATGTCCTCCAACTGATCGTATATCCTATAGACCTCTTCTTCCTTATGGTTGCTTGGTGGCATGTACACCTGAATAATAACCAAGTTCGTTGGTTCTGCTTTTATCTCTAGTATTAATCATCTTGCCGTTACCTGGTCTATGTTGACTACTCTTCATCCTACCTCTTCATTTAATACTATGGACACCCCTCGTTGGCTCTCGTCCCCGCCGTTGTATATTATGCTATAATTATCACTCCAGTAATCCCCGCTATCCTTTCATCTAACCTCGCATAGACGTGAAATATTTATATTTCCTCCTCTCATCTCTCGCTCAATATTTTCTAATTTTCCTGACCGTAACATCGTCCTAAGATTCTAAGTTCCTATTCTAACTAATGTGGTCTTCTTCTCCTGCGTCTTCTGTCCTTCTGCTGCTGGTTTTCCTTTGCAAGGGTTTCGTGGGATGACGACCGTGGAAGCCTTTCCTCCTCCGCTGCTTGTCACGAGACCCCGCCGTTTGGGCCGGGCCCCGTAGTTGCCAGGACTCAAAATATCTCTATTGTCCATTATATATTTCTTGGGAATGATAATTTAGGTGGTTTCCCGTTGCCTTCCTCAATAGTGTTTTTAACGTGACACCATCACTTACTGGCCTCCCCACTGGGGTCAGACGCCATTGCAGCTGCCTCACGGAGAAACAGACGCTACGTGGACTAACTTTCGTCTGGCTCCTAACCTTCGACCTATCTGGCATGGGTGACCCTACCAGGAGCAATAATTATGACTCCTGCCAGCACAGCTCTAGGGGTCATCGGAACGCAGAAGCCCTTCCAGCACGTCAGGGTTGTAGCCCGGGGGGGCGCCCTAAAGTTAAACGGCATACCAAATTCACACTTTAACAGAGTAATAAATGCTGGTAGTTTCTTTCCACATATACATAATGCCACGTAATCCGCCGCAAGGACATGGGGCGGGGGTGTCAGGTCACCATCCGTAAAAAGAACAATACCACATGTTAAATCAACAATATGGAAAAACAAACCCATAACGGCGCATACACTCTTGCAAAAATCCTTTCATTCAATACTCATGCATGCATCCAACAATTAGCTGCACCCCGGGATGCAGCACTAAAGTCATCCAACAATACGCAAGCCAGGATAAAACAAGCAAGAATGCGAAACTCCACCACTACATGAACATTCCATACAAAACGCTCTTTCCTAGAGTCCCTTGCGTATTGTCAAAGGGAGATCTGAAAAAGTTTTAAAAATATATTAGCTTGTGTGAAACTGAGGGCTCTCGAAGAAGGAGTTTGGAAACAAGTTGTGATTCTTCCATCAGTAAGCCATTGCTCTCTGAGCACTGTAGTTACTCGCCAATGCAAAACATTGGTCACTATTTTTATCCGCAATGCTATCAAATTAATTAGCAAGTCATTCATAGTCCCTTCTTTCTTTGTAAATATAGGTATGTGCTCCGTTTTTGACGATTCTGTTTCACTTGATAATTATGGAATTCAAATTTCATAGTGATCCTTACTATTTGAGGGAATATGCCCCACAAGCATTCCTGCTAGGCGTTATCGAGGGAAATGAAACTTGACAGATTTCATAAGAAATTTTATTTTCAACGACCATTCCTTTGCCGCACGGCAACGTCATTCATCATACGTTGCCGTCTGACGAACCAAGCTACGTTTCCCTCATTTACACCTAGTATTAAAGACTTACACCAAGTAACGCCTGAGAGGCAGTCTTGTAGCAATTATTTCCACGATTCCTCCATCATTAGTAATTGGACTTCCAAGTTAATATCACGGTCGTCATACCGTCTACAGTGTGGACTCCAAATTTAAATCCAGTCGCCTCTGATATATGGATATGCCAAATATTTGGTAACCATTGATATGCCGAGTCGTCATTGATATTCCTGAGTATTTGGTAACTTCCTAACACAAGAATCTATGTCTAAATTTACAGATTGGCAAAGTATTTGCCAAGAAGATGACTATTTAAGAAGACTCGTAGAATAAATATTGAGTTCATCTCATTATTTTTTGTGAATTTAATCGGTCAGGTTGATTATTATTCTATCGTCACGATGTCATTCCTCTCCCGCCACGAGCTCGGTAGACGCTTTGCATTTATATTACTTGAAATTTTACTTAACTCTGTAAATGAATTTTAGCGTGGAAATCTATTTTGGAGTTATATTTTTACTATACCGAATCAAAGAAGCTGTTTTTTTAAGATTATTTACCAACAGTGTTTGCTAAGTGTTCGTAAAATTACGAATTTTAATTCAGTTAGGAGTTGGCACACTTGCAGAAAGCTAAAAACCATTTTAGGAAGTTTATACCTCTTAAGCTCCTATTGGAAGACCTTGAGAACTACAAACTACACCTTGTATTTCTAATTTGGGGCCACATGAGAAGTAATCATTACTCGCTACTGTTACTTACATCTTTCCTCTTCTCCGGTTGATTATTTTCGCATTTTCTGACACCAACTCATTCCTCCGAACACCTATTCATTTCCTCCAGAAACCATTCTCACCGCTTTGTTAGCGTCTCTCCCCGACTTCATCCTCAGTTACTATTCTCCAGAAATACCTGATCAATCAATCAATTACTTCTCCTTCCTCCCGAGTCTCGGACCATGCTTGCACATGACATACCCAATGAGCCACCGGGAGGGTGATTAACCTCCAGGAATTCAACATCATCAAAAATTAGTTTTTCTAAACTTTCAGTCACAATAAATATTTGGACATATTCAGATACTTTAGATAATGATATTAAAAGGTGCATACACTACATTAAATACGCGTAATATGCAAGACATATTCAAAAAGAAAGGATCCTCATCTTAGATTTAAATATTGTCTGGGCAGAGAAGCGTTTAACATTTCCATAGCCATTTAATGTTTGAATCCGAACCCACTGAAGGTATTGCTTTGCTTCAGTATTTTTTTGACTCTTGGTCAATGCAGATAACAACGTCCGCCGCAAAAATCATTGCCCCCGCCAGGTGCGAAGTGCCTGCAGTGATATGGATTTTGCTTGATTAGGAGCGGCAGATCCAGTTTCCAGATAGATTTATCGAAGCAATCGTTCGACAAGCGTTCGACCTAGAACTGCGATCTGATCAACGATCGACGATTAGTGTCCTCTGACTTATACAAACCCTCTTCTTCTTGAACGGACTACTATTCACACAATTTCTATGGAAAACTGGGATATTTCAAATTTTGTGCAGGGTTAGTAGCGAAGACGCTTACCGACCAAAACAAAAAGCAAAGCATTTTTAATGAACGAGCCCTCTGGGATGGCTATTGAATTTTTAAAAAATTCAAATTTAATTCCTGGTCCAAAAGTTAGTTTGATCCACTAACCTTAAATGGGAAATCAACGGGAAAAATTGCAAATATATTCAATTGTTTCAGGCTTCAATTCGTGGAAGTATTTAATATCTATACTAAAAAAGAAAGAAAGACTCGTACTTTTCCACAGATTTTATTATACGGTACAACGCGTTTCACCGACTTGCGGCATCATCAGGTACAAATTTGCAAAACAGACAGAGCAAGCATATATACCCTCAGGACAGAGTGGGGGCGGGGAGGGTTGGAAGAACCTGAGAGGGGTGGGGGCTCGCAGGTGCGTTGATGGATTGTTTTGACCATTTCCAGGCTAGTTTCTCGGAGAGGAGTGGGGAGGGGTATGGGAACAATTGCTCATTACAAAGTGTCGTGTTGGGGTTTACCAAGTGCCTTCTTATCTCTAATTGCTCGAGAGCGTCCATTTTTAACCCTTTTGGGAGCATGTGTAATATCTCTGGGACAAAGTCACTGCTGTGTTTGAATTCTAGTAAATGCTTGGCGAAGAGAGAGTTGTTATTCTGATTTTTGTGACACCTAGCGTGTTCCTTGACTCGTAACTTGATATTCCTGCCGGTCTGGCCGACATAAACGCTGTTGCAATCCTCGCATTTCAGTTTATAAATGCCTGATTTGAGAAGGCTATCCTGGGTGTCTTTTCCATTGGCTAGAAGTTTGGAGAGGGTAATGGGTGGGTGGAAGACTGCTTTGAGTGAGGTGGGTAGGCAGATTTTAAGTGGTGCTCGATCCAATTTCTGGGAGATCTTTCATATAGGATTTCCAATTGCCTCTTGATTCGATCATTTCTGCATTTATACCTCTAATTTTACTGCAATGAAGTTCTCCCGTACTAATGTGTCTAATAATAAATTTTCAGCATCATTGCTAAAGAGACCTGCTTCCAATTTTTCAAGTGATTAAATAAATCTCTAATTCAACCTTCGTCTTGTGAGCGATTCCAATTCTCCTTCCTCTTGGGCATGGAGATGGTGCGGGGGCTAACGTACTGACTTCCCACCCTGAGGGCGCGGGTTCAAATCCCGGCGGTGTTGAATATTTTTCAGGGGTATCTCGATCCCTACTTGAGGTGCTTTGTGGAGGGCACTTTGAGTGAGTACGCCGTCCGTCGGATAAGACGTTAAACTGTTTTGTCCCTTGGCGCGTAAACTTTCCATTTCGGAATTTTTGCTGCAGTAGCTATTTAAAGGGAACTACTTCTCTCCCAATAATTCTTTGCTACACACATGTATTAAAAAAACTGTATTTTGTACCTGCAGATGATGCTTCGGTAATGAATTGCATTGTAAAATTAACACTTATCACAAGTATCGTATTTCATAATTATAAAAATGTAATTAACTATAGATATTATTTGGCATTAACTGCTAGTATACACTCGATGGTATCAGGCTTGAATGAGCGGAAATTTGTCTTGAATAAGAAATAAGAATGCAAGGCATTTTCCCAACACTCTTTATTTAGTACAAGTAGTTTCAACGCACAGGTGTTCATCCTTAGGTCACTCAGTATGACGCCTATGCGTTGGAACGGGTTGTACACAATGGAAAGAGCTTGAAAAATACCTAGTATTGTTCCTTAACTCAATCTGCAAGTATGTATTAACTAATTCATTGCTTTTGAAACCCGCCCAAGATATTCATGGCTTGTATAATAAGTATCGAGAAAGGTTTTCGAAACATATTCCAGATATAATTCAGATATTCTACAATGCCTCAAATATTTCAAAGTACATCCCTCGAGCGTCGATGCAGTTTTTCCAGTTGCTATTCCACGACCCGAAGGATCCCTGGAAGGTGGATTTCGGAAGAACTTTAAGGGTATGCGTGCAACCATAATTGACGGTACTTAGGGCTCCATGGCGGTGTCCTTGGTTGGAGGATTTCTCTTTTGGAAACAGAAAATAGTCCGCTTGTGGGGATGTCCAAAAAGTCGGTATCTTCTTCAACGCATTTCACAAGATCTTCGCAAGCAGACACGCTCTACTCTGCTCTTGGCCCTCCTTCCAAAGACCTTCGGGTCGAGTTTACCGGAGATCTTTCGCGTCGCCAATTTTCAGTGATAGCGCACTGCCATCTTAGGACAATGCCTATACAGGATCTGCGGTAATTCGCACACCTAACTGACGGTCTGAATTTGGCACTTCGCGCACACGTCTGGAAAAAAATGTTACCCATACTTTTTATGCAAGCCTTGTAATTGCCATCCTGCAATCATCATAAGAAACATATGTACAGGGTCGCACCCAAAAGTGGTAGGACTGATTTTTTTACGAGAATTTTATTGACGATATACTTACATCGACTTAATAATCTTCAAAATATGCTCCTTGAGCTGTTACACACTTAGTATAACGTTGCTCCCATTCCCCGGACGCCCGCTGGAAATTTTCTTTGGGGATGCCGTTGATGACCCTCGTCGAAGCCTCTTGAACGGCCTTTATCGAGTCAAAACGTCGTCCCTTGAGCTGTCTTTTCATCAGGGGGAAGAAGAAGAAGTCCGGTGGTGCCAGATCGGGAGAATAGGCCGGGTGCGGCAACAGGGCAACGCCGTATTTGGCCAGGAGCTGTCTGACGACGAGCGCGCCATGGCAGATTTTTCGGCACCATCTTGGCGCACACCTTGCGCATGGCCAAATCCTGTGAAATAATGCGTCGGACGCTGGATGCAGACAGACCCAACTGGTCTGCAATTTCTTCACTGGTTAAGCGTCGGTCTGTGTTCAGCAGTGTCCTCACTCTGTACACATTCGTGTCGGTTCTTGCCGTCGACGGCCGTCCGGAGCGATGGTCGTCTTCAACGAGCCCCCTACCCTCTTTAAACAACTTGTGCCCCTCAAATACTATGGAATGGCTTAAGGCAGTGTCCCCATAAGCGTGCTTGATCATATTGAGGGTCTTCTTGCCATCTTCCCGAGTTTCGCACAAAACTTCACGGAATAACGTTGCTCTAAATTCAGATTCATTTTGTTTTTCGACGCGGACAAAAAACTAGCTTCACTAAAAACGGTGTCCTCAGTCAACGACAGCCCGCAGGCGACTGAGGTTGGTGTCGGTCTGTTATTAAGAGCCCTTTCCACCTTACCCTGCCAAGCAGACTCCCCTCCACCTCTCCGTTCGCGCCAGAGAAAATCAGTCCTACCACTTTTGGGTGCGACCCTGTATAATGTTATTGTGAAAATATATCATCTCTTGGAAATGATTAATATAAATTTAGTTCCACAACTTCTGGGTAAAGACAAGGCAACAAAATATATCCATAATGAATCTCTAAGATTAATACTTCATTAAGAAACGTAAATATTCGAAATGAAGGTGATACCCTCCCCCCTCTCCCCTTCCTTACTTTCAGGCTCAGTTCATTCTGAAGAAGAACTTCGCCGGGGCCGCCATCATGAACGTGGACATGGAGGACTTCAAGGGGGCGTTCACCGAGGGGGGCAAGACCTTCCCGCTGACGAGGGCCGCCTTCAACGCCCTCAACGGGGAACAGCTGTAGGACACCGCGTCGAAGGCCAACCGATAGAGAGAGGCATACGAGGCACGAAGCTCTGGAGTAAATGCTGCTGAAGAAATACCATTATATCGAAAGATTTTGCCTGCATAATTCAGAATGTAAATTCTGCACATAAATAATTATAATATGTTGACTCGGAAAATTTTCCTCCACTGTAGCGGCAGTTACCAAACTGTAACCCTATAAGTTAACGTGAATTTACACGGGAAATATCATTGTAGAACAAATCAAATATTTATAAGGAAGATTTTCAGATGTTATTCAATAAAAACTTATATGGTTCATAATATTATTATATAAATTTTGGGACATGCAATGACCGCACGTGGTAACAGTCATATCAGAAGCTCCCATTTCCTCCCCCTGCCCGCGGGGGAAAAATAATCAAGCTTTATAGGCCAAATAACTATTATTTGGATCAATTGGGACGGGAGTCAAAAATGAAGTCAGATAGAGGAAATTGGAAATGTGAATCAGTTGGCATGATTTACAACCTGGGATTCGAAAAAAAGTGTTCATTATTCATCTTTTTAAACGAATTTGGGATAAAATAGTGGACAACGAAGGGTAGCACATTAATTACTTTCAACATTGCAAACGGCAATACTCTCAGTATCTTCTCAGTCTTATCACCGTCTTATCAGCTAGTATCAACAGTGATACATGGCAGTCCTCCTCATATATTTAAATTCAATGTGTAAACGTGAAATACGTTGTACTAAAATAAATTCATATAACTTTTCCCATTAAGTACGACGGTCATCCGGAAAGTAGTACCCGTTCGTGCCGCATGAAGTGCTGACGACGCGAGTAGCCGCTGGACGAGGTCAGATAGCTTCAGTGGCTTGTCTGCCTTCTCTGAGCCAAGTTGCGTGACGCTAGCATTGCCTGTGTTGTTTCTGTGATTGTTTACAATGTTTAAAAAAATTGAGAACGCCGCCAGTTGTGAAGTGAGGGCAGTGATTAAATTCCTCAATGCAAGAAACGTTCGCCCATGTGATATTCATCGCCAATTAAAGGAGGTGTATGGAGACAATGGACGAGTCGTCTGTTCGGCGGTGGTGTCGCAACTTCAACATGGGGAGGGGGAACACACACGACGATGAGCGTTCGGAGAGACCGTCTGTCATTACAGACCAACTGGTGAGCTCAGTTGACGAATTCATGAGGAACGATCGGCGCGTCACAATTGATGACATCTGTGAGCATTTTCCCAATGTTTCTCGAACAATTGTTCATGAAATTGTTAAACACCATCTGCATTATGCAAAAATTTGTGCAAGATGGGTCCCTCGCGTATCTCAATGAGCTGGCGGCGAAGGACTATGCAGCAGGAATACAGAAACTTGTCACACGTTATGACAAATGCCTTAATTTGCTTGGAGATTATGTTGAGAAGTAGTTTAAAGTATCCTCTTTCAAATAAAATTTTTTATGTTTTTAATATTTACTTTTGTGTCTTTATTTCACGAACGGGTACTACTTTCCGGATGACCCTCGTATATAAATTATATTCTATGAATTGGTAATAATTTATGTACTGCCCAAATTGAGCAGTTAATCAAATTTAGTGGTCTGACGCCTAGCACCAGCGGCCGGGTAGTTATGGCACAATATATAATTTTACAGCTGAATGAGTACATGCGTATTCGGTTCAGATCGCTAAATTTTATGAATAAAAAATGAAAATCAATGAAAAATAGAGGCAATAAGAAGTAGCAATGAAAGATTTTTAGAATGTGATCTACACAGTTTCGGAAGTTCAAATATTATAAAATTTTCAATATAATAAACGACAAACACAGTAATCAACCCGACAGTCAGTTTGGTGGGTGATGATAGAGTTCGCGCAGTGCTGAGCCCTATACGCCGTGTGAAATTCACACATTAGCAGGTTAATAAGGGGGAGTAGTTCCTTTCTCTGTGCCGGTTACGGTTTCCCAGGAAGATCTGGTACCCGAAGAATCACCCTGGGGGGTCTTGGCCTTACCCTCCGGTCAGTAGTCCAACGCTCGACTTAACTGACGCGCCAACGCTATGCAATTTTTATAATGATCAATCTTGTAGAATGATGGAGCTGCAACACATGCAAAAATATCAATGTAGATATGCTGAATAAATCCTTAAAGTACAGAGAAAAGGGAATATCAACATAAACAAATGATCTGAGACACCAAATACAAATCATCGAAGAGCGCATTTTAGGGATTACATTTGGCTCTTTTCAATTAGGCTGTAAATAAATTTAAAATATTTAACACCGTGGTGCTGTGGTTAGTTTATTTTTACCCTATTCCAATCATCATTCAATTGAGTCAATTCATAAGGACCATTTTTCTGGTACTATGATTGAGTTGCAATTAATCGAGGATGCACTATCCATATTTATTGGCCGAAGAACGCTTAATTCAATTTTTTTTCAAATTTTGAGTAGTACAATGAGATGAAAAAATTGGTATATCATCAAAGATAAAATTTCAAATGAATGAATCAATTCCAGGAAATCTTTGATGAAAATATTTCAAATAACTACGCATGCAAAACGTATTCGATTGGCACAATACTAAGAGGCGCGATGGTGTAGTGGCAAAGATAAGAACAAATACTGAGCATATTTATGCGTCATTAACAGTGCCATCTCGTAGAAGGAATTTTATTAAGTGCGGGCTTAATAAAAAAATATTTGACCTACCTATGACCTTTGAAAAGTGAAAGAGTAACTCAATTGGCAGTTGAAAGTAGCATGAAATATCTCCTTCGCCATTATTTAACTATCTCAGCTGCAGCACGCCAAACCTTTATTTTAAGATAGCAGGATAATGTACAATTTGAACTGAGTACAAAAAAATCTCGAGCCAAATCTTCAAAGCATGAGGAATGGTGAATAATATTAAAACAAAACTCCATTTGAAAAATGGAACAATTCCATTATGGAACTATTCCACAAATTTACACCTGAAACTATTTGTTCTATGAGGAATGGTGTTTCTCTGGACCACGCCTGCGATCTTTCGTTTGAACGCAAAAAGTCTCAGTGCAGCAGAATTGCGACGACCACCTCCTCAATGCCTAAAAGCTTGAATAAAAAGGGAAGGGACCTTTTAGATGAGTAGATTTGAGAGGTCATCGGAGATTCTCTCCACTCGGGGAGAGGGAGAGAGGGGGAAGGGGAGAGAGAGGGAAGGGGAGAGAGAGGGAAGGGGAGAGAGGGAAGGGGAGAGTGGGAAGGGGAGAGAGGGAAGGGGAGAGGAGGAAGTAACTGACCTCGTCCGATAAAAGGAGGACAAAGATTAAAGTGCACCAACTTGGCATTGACAACGAGTGAACTTCGTTTCCAGGGGACTCGTATGTGCAGTCGCAGTACAGCCTTCAATTGAGGAGCCCCGCGGTCATCACCACTGTGGTGAGTTCGCACATTTTCAACTATCAGTCAAAAACGTTGTTATTTAAAATTTGTTAAATTTAAAATTTGCATTTGCACCTTGTCTGGAAATAATTTGGATGCATTTTGTTTTAACATATTACAACGGTTATAAAAAATGGCATATTCAACCTATACAACATTCAATTTAAACCACAGTTTAATTTGGGAAAATATGGCGATATTCGATTCGGATGAATATTTTTCTCTTTTTCTTTTAAATTGCATACAACCTGATTCGTTGGAAGCGCAAAAAATGTTTCTCGTCCTAAAACTTTCAAATCATATCATTTTTCTAAATAAAGTATCCCCGATCAAATTCAAAATAATGGGCATCGAGGTTATTAATTGTGAATTATGGGTAGAAAATTGACGTATCATTTCTATGATTCCATGATAGCCATTACCAACTACCGGCCAAAGTTTCATTGACGCGACAAGTCTTAATTTCGAGATATTTGCCGATCACTGGACATATTTGCATGTAAAACAGTTTCATGGAAAATTTTCAATCCGCATGGAACTATTAGGATAAATTAAACCTCATACATTTGTTACGTTATAAAAATAACCTCAAATGATTCTCTCACTAAATTATTTATGCGGCATTATTTAAGCGCACTAGCAAATCGCCTCCATATTGTTAGTCCATTTACTGAATTGATTAGGAGTAAAATAAATTCATGAATTTTTATCAAATTATTTGTTATTATTACAATTGTTCTCTGAATGAAAGGGACTCGCGTTGTGATGGCCTTTGTCGAATTACGATGTAATAAATGATTCGTGGTCCCGTCTTCCGAATGATCCGTATCGCCCGGGACAATTACATAGGGCTCCGAATTTGCAGGATTGAGGGAGAGAGAGAAGGAGACGGATTGAACGGTGTCACTGTGATTCCTCCTCTTGGTCACGCCCACAGGATGCGACTTTACAGGTCGACCACTCGACCGCAGATACTATACTCTTGCCCCGTGTTTGCTATAAGGAAAACGCCCTGGCGTCACCTTGAAAGCATCCAAAACAAGGCTGTTCGGGCGCTACTCCAGGTGGGTAGATTCACCCGAATGGCTGACGTACGAGCGGCGCACTAACTCCCGTCCGTTGCGGGGTTTATTTCCTCGCAATTCGCGTAATTTCAATCTCGCCTCGCACCGTCTGGAAATCCGCTGTTACGAACCATCTGGGACTATGATCCCGGAGGGAAACACACTTATACACTGCCTAAAGATATTACTCGCCTTTAAGTCTTTCCTATGTCTTTAAATTTTCTTCATAGCAATAAGCCGCTTCATGGCCCGATGGGTCTCTGCCTCCATTCTCCATGCTATTTTGGTATCGTTTTATCCGCTTCACGGTCTTGCTGCCACCCGCTTCCTCTTGCCCAAGTGTAATTGTGGGAAATGGGCGCTCCTCGCCTCCGTTTCCTATTTCTACCCCTCTATACTCAGAGTGTGCCGTTGGGCAGTTAGTGCTGTTAGTGACGTTCTTATTCGAACTTGTTCGCAAAAAGCCGTCCCCGTTCGGCTTTCCTTTCTTGTTTGGTTAAGATTTCATATTTTATTCCCAGTTTAGAGTTTCTACTTCTCGTAAACCACACTTCCACTTCAGCCATGTTTCCTTCTTTCAATGCCGTGCGTTGCTTATGTCAAATGCCCGGTCAAGGTGGGACTTCACTCACCCGGACGGTTTATAATTGCCCGTTTGGGCAGTCAGTGAACATTTCGGGACTTTTCGAGTAGCTTGGGCCTGGAAAGGTTCCCCGATCCTATCGTTCAGGGTTCCAGTGCATCCCGATGTCACCCCTGCCACCATGAGCTGCCACATGGGCCCATTGGCTCTGGTCAAACCTAAGTCCAGGCGGTAAGGCACTAACAAAGACAGTAAGGCGGGAGTTAACCGCACTAAACCTCGCCATTGCCACATCGACCGCATGGCACCTTTAGCGTGACCTCCCAGTTTTCTCCATTTCCTGCAAACCCTCCCCCCCACACTGCTGCGAACCACTAGGTACAAGAACAGGTAACGCTATCGCCAATCACATTTTTTTCGAAGAATTCTAATTTTTTCCTCTTTGATAATTTTGCAAAACTGTGTTGCCAGTAGATATATGTGTTTTGTCTTCTTTAAGTCATTCAATAGGGAACTAATAGTTTGCTTCACGGAGAGCTTTGCTATATTTCTTTCGGTTTTATCTTCATATAGTCTCGAGTGATATTTTTGCCTTTTACGTGTGAAGAGATGCTCCGTTATCAAACCCACTGCCATTTATTAATAGAATGAATTTTTTAACCAGAATTCAATTCATCCTGACTTTGACGAAGATTCCTCTCCCACCGCTAATTCCCTTCTTCCCTAGGTCCTCCTATCGAAATTTACTACGACGCGACTGTCAGCTGCATTTTTCCCTTGGTCGCGGGTTTACCTCGGTGGCAGGAGGACCGTCGCATTATTTTGCGCCCGCCCTAGGGACGGGTCAACGTGTTTTCGTACCACTGTCGAATCCAGTATGGTTATTTCAAATTCCAAGGTGCGAGGCAGACGAGGAAAGAAAAAAACGATGACCGCCATCCCCAACGAAATGACCAGCGGGAAATACACGTTCATGCAAAATCGCAATACAACCTCAAGTCAGCGATAGTTGAGTCAAAGTTTCGGCGAAGAAAACAAGCTCTCATTCATTTCCCAGCTGAAAGTTGAACAGGCTACGCCACAGAAGGAAGTATTAGGCGCGGGGGACCGGACTTGACGCCAGTCGAAGCGCCCACAACCAGCCCACCGGTAGATTTAACGGAGTCACGCTGGCAGCCACATTCCAATGACGCGTTCCTCTGCATCTGCACAACACCCCGCAAGTCACCGTAGGGGCGTGTGGCGGGGAGTGCCAAGTTGCCAGTCATACATGCGCAATCGCAATCAGGCACCCCCCCCCACACACACAAAACAGTCTCACCATGCACTCGAAAAACTCTAAACCCACGAAAGGGAGAACTGCCCACGCAACAATATTCAATAAATGGATACGTGTGTATATTCAAATTATGCTGTAGAACTGTTACAAATATAGGTATATTAAATAAAAAGAATATCATTCAGGATATGGGCAAATATAGACACTACCAATTTCAATTATCTCGTCCTATCCAATGATCTCCAATGGTACGAGGAAAAAACGACATTTTAAAATTATCTGTTCTACATCTCCCTGATTTTACTTTGGTGATATACTCTATCAGAGTAAGTTGGGGCCTGTAATATGTCCTAAACATCCTCAGAAAAGTAACCAGCCTCAAATTTACGCCAATAAATTAAACCTCTAAGTAAGCCTACGCTCAACTAGTGGATCGCACGCTAATTCTTCGGATGTTCGTGCATATTCGGGGATTTCATGCTTCTAATCCGAGAATACGCAGTGGAAATGGAGAACAGATTGCACGAAACCATCCAAAACTTAAAACTTTGAAACTATGCCGTCCCCAGTGAAAGCGGGATAGGGTCTTCGTCTGCTAACCTAAGGGCCGTGGATTCGATTCCCGCCTGGGCGGGTTTCCATTCTTAATTGTCCGATGTAAAGGCAAAAAAGTGCTGTTTTCGGCTTAATATATAAATTACTTAAAAGTTACCGAATGCCAGCAGGAGGCGATCTTTGGGTTGATTGAGAAATTCGTAGCTTTCTGGGGCCAAGTAACCGTAATTACCCAAAAACGCTCACGCCAATCACGGAAATCGCCTCTGAGTTGTTCTTTTGTTTTCCCGCTTTTATTTATTATCTCTATATACAATCTAACATTAGGATTTATATTCTACAAATATATATACTATATATATACTTGCTATTGGCATACCTGTTTCCTGCGTGAAATTAATATGTATTGCGATGGCGTGTGCCAAGTCACATCATCATAATTATAAATTGGAAGGGCGTCTCTTTTGCAGTGACGCCGAAAATGCATTACTGCCCCCATCGAAATACGGTAGTAGACCTCATCTAGACTTGTTAAATATTATCTAGAAATGATACTTAACAAGTCGCAGGTGGACCACAAGGTTTCCAGAGATTGGAAACGGCTGACGTAACACCAATATTTGAAAAACGGAGACAAGGATGAACCGGGCGATTACAGACCTATTTCCCTCACGTCCATTTCGCGCAATATTATGGAACATATAGTTGCTAGTTCGATCGTGAGACATCTCATGATTGTTTCCGAAAGGGTAAATCCCGCAAGACACAACTTGCGCCTGTTGAGCGTTATAGTACCCTTGGTTTGGGAGAGAGAAATCTTCCAGTACACGCAGTTTTTATTGATTTCTGAAAGGTTTTCGACAAATTATCTCAAAGTAAACTACTTAAAAAGCTAGAAGAAAATGGCATTGATAAATATAGTATATCCTGAGCTGGATTAAAGATTTGGGAATGGTCGGGTACAAAGAGTAGGTAGGAGTCACTTGAGGTGCTCCCAATGGAAGTGTTTTCGTACTTCTTTTATTCCTACTTTAAGTTCCTCCTAATCCCATGTTCACATTCTAACATTTACTTTTTCCCTTCCATTTTCCTGATTATATATTCCCTAATCATTGATTTTCTCAATGTTTTTGTGTTTCTTATTTCTAGCGCAGCTTTCTTAATTTCTTGTTTGTGATATTTCCATTTTCGTCCAATGTGCCCGTCCTCTTATCATCCCTGGAAAAATGCCATCTGACACTCGTTTCCTTTTCACCGCTGTTACGTCTTCTGAACTTTACTTTCTTGTAGTCCTCCTTCTTATCTCTATGTTAATACATGACTTCACCAAATGGGCGTCCTAATGCCCATCTGATTCCAAAAAACAACGCGAATTTTGAGGAATTTTCTTCTAAATCTAAACCAATACACGATATACCTGTACCTGTAGTCTTCACTGATGTATCCCTGTATTTTCCGGAATTTTCAATGTGTACCAAATCTATTCTGATGTTTCAATCAGCAATTAAACTAAAAATGAATTTCTTCTGCAAATCTGAACTTCTCTCACCTCACTTCAGTTCGCACATCAGTTCCTTAAGTGCACTCGCCCGCCTCATCTACATCTACATAATACCCCGCAAGCCGCCGCAAGGGCGTGTGGCGGGGGCTCACACCAACCCACCCTTTTCACCGCGTTTACTTCACCAATCACCAAAAGGTCTCTTTCATACACATTCGAAATTATATCGTCTAACGAGTCGTGTGCACCATCTACGTGTACTTTCTCCTCCAAAATACTGCTTTTCGGAACCTACGTTGCAATTGCATTCCCCGGGAAAGTTCATATTTCTGCTGATAACATTCTGTCCATCACCAATACAAGATTCGCTCTCCTTCTTGCCAGTTTACCATTCCTATAATTCGATTGCTACCCCAATAGTAGTAGGTGACATTAAACTTAAAAATATACGTAATGATGAATTTTTGGGAAAAGAGCAATTCCTTCCCGAGCGCCTACTGCATCGGGAATGCCGAAGTAAAAAGTTAGACTCTAAATACATAGGCGTTTCCCTCACTCACGATCTCTCCGGGGTGAAACACATACGGGGAATATGTGGATAAGCTAACAAAAAATCAGGATTTCTTAGAAGAATACTGGGTAAATTTAATGAAAAGGCCAAAGAGAAATGTTATCTGTTGATGGCTAGGCCTCATTTATAGAATTCGCTTCAAATACTTTATGGGAACCTCACGAAGTTGGATTGATTGCCAAATTGCATCACGGGCAGTGTGGTGGAGCTAGATTTTGAAACGTTTTTATAATAAACTTAGAGGCGAATCCAAAATATTAGACACGCTAGGATGGACATCACTCATAGGAGCGAAGGTTAAATTACAGATCAAATCTCTCACATAAATTAGAAGGATATCTCTATAATAGTAATATTGAAAATGAATTATTGAATTAATGAACTAGAGAGGTTAAGGATAGAACAAATAGATTTAAGATGCCTTTTCCTACGATCGACGATGGATCTGAAAAACTAAGCCCGACCGCGATAGGGGGAAATATTCAGATCGAAATTAGTCTGGCGTGTATTCACCCCCTGCCACACACTCTAGTGGTAGCTAGCAGTGTCCAAAAAATACAAATGCAGCACGGTTTCTTCCGTTATAAATTATATCTACCTTTCCTCATTCAATCTGTCGCTTGATATTTCCCAAATATCCTGTTCTCAACATCGTCCTAATCTTTTAAGTCGCTATTATCATTGCATCTTTCCTCACTTCTTTTCTGCCATCATCCGCTCGGTCGTGCCCAGATTTCACGAGACCACATCCGGAGAGGCCTTTGCTCCACCGCTACCGGGAACGACACCCGGCCAAGTGAGCTCTATCACCTAGTTGGAATTAGACTACTAGACACGGGAGGGGAAAGGGGGGGGATATTCGTGTCAAAACTAATTTTGACACGAATCTTTTTGCTCCTCGCTATAATTTTCCACGATGGAGATGGGAAAAAATTTATCCGATCCATTTATCCGTCCAAATTAATCGAGGGAAAGACGAAATACTTAGTTTTCCGTTGTCTTCCTCAATTGAATTATTAAAGTGAAAAAATCACTGACGTGGCGACCCCAGTAATGTCAGACCTTTTTTAAGCCGCATTACAGAGTAACAAGCGCTTCACAGGCATCCTTTAGTCAGGAAGATTTTCCAATGACTATATACGCCTCTAAGGTGTAGGATTTCATGAATATGTTGGTGTTACATGAGGTTTTATTCCCTTTCACGGGTGGGAGCCTAACATCCCCTGCCATGCGCCCCATCGGCGGCATGCGGGGTGTTACGTAGATATACATAGATGCCTTGCTCCCAGCCTTCGACCTATGTGACCCTATTGCGCGCAGTACTATTGCTCTATCTAATTCTGCTCCAGGGACCAAAAAAACGTGCAAATGTTTCCACCTTGCTGTTCTCCATGGGAGGGGACATTTTTAGTAGAAATTAAAAAAACATTTTAGTTAAAAATTCCCTGGTTAATTACACTATAAACGAACTCAAACGGCAGAATGTGTAATTTCATTTTCAATTGACTCGCACTGGTTAATAATAATATTTTTGTTTTTTCCTCTTCAGGATATGAAGACCTTCAGCTACCTTCTCAACCTCATGCTCCTGGCCATTTGGATAAATGGTACGACTTAGAAAAGCTAAGTCACGTAAGCTAAGTCATTTTGGATGAAACTGGTCAGCGTATATTATGCAATTAATCTCATTCGCTTTCCATATTCATTAGATATATGTTCCATTGCAACCAGCAAATAATATTCATTTTTCAAAGCTCTAACATAAGCCTGCGACAGCCAAGCAATAATAGCGACCGGAGCGAAATGGGTTTAGGAAACGAGAGCATAGCTCGGGAAGGATAGAGACTTCTAGCACCAGTTGGTCTTCAAGCGGCCCTCCACGTCCGGTGTTCACTACATTCAACGCCTCCTGCGATCAAGACGAAATACACTCAAAAGCCTTACATCAGCAATCCATGCGCCCAGTCCAATTACATCTCAATATAGATCCACAAACTAGTCACTACCTTCCTCAAAGGGCCTCCAAAACTATTGTTCTTTCGGTAACGACAAATCAAGCAATACGTAGGACACATCAATTGATGTCCCGTAGAATATGTCCGCATTGTATGGAATAAAGGTATATGATTCTTGGGGAATCCTATGCAGCTATGGAGACCAGTCAAGTTTGGTTTCCACCCCCGAGGAGGACCCGCATTCTTATTCCGGCGATGAATCCATTCATTCAAATGGTTCTTTGCAGTCACCCCGACCTCCGCTTCGTTCATACTTGGAAATTCCGTGAAAGCAATACGCCACCCGTTGGATGGGACGCCAAAGTTTTTATCTCTAGGTGACTCAGTAGGACAATGTCGATGTAAACTTCTTTCCATTTTCCCCCAATTCCCTCGTATTCATTCCCCTCCCAAAATATCCCCATTGGCGCAAATTACTAAATCTATTGGTCCCTACTTATTAGATATCCCTTGGTATATTACCTATTCAACTGCCCGGGGAAAATAATTATGACAAACAAGTTTTTTTATAAATGGTATCGGGAAATGTTTCTTAAAAATAGATTTATTTCAGATATTGCTACAATGTCTTAAAATTCTTCAAAGTACATCACCCATGAGCGTCGACACACTTTGGCCCTTGTGGCTTTTCCACGACTCGAAGGTTTCCTCGTAGGCTTATTCAGGATGAGGGTACTATTAAGGGTACTTGTCATTTGTTTACGATAGCTAGTCGAAATGGACAATGCAATTGAAATTTCCGCCAAATGTGTAGTTGGTTCAGAAATAATGTTTTCTTACTGATAGAAAACTTCAACGCTGCTGACATTCACCATTGGTATATTTTTGTTGTATTGTGTTGTCGTTCGTTTAAGAGTGAACACAAATGTCCATGATGATGACAGAAGTGGCCGCCCGTCTGCGGTAAACTATGAATTTTACCAGAAAATTTACGAAAAATCAGTGAAAACTGGCGTTTTAAGATATCTGAAGTCCTTAGAAAGTTTAGCAAAGATTTCTATCTCTCTGATGCATGGAAACACGACTGAAAAGTTAGACTACTAAGCGTACATGTTTTGTGCTCGTCTCGACGAGGAACTTCAAGATACCGCCATCGGTTGGCTGCAATCTAAGGCGACAGAGTTTTATACTGAAGGAAATCGCGACTTAAGTGAAAGATATGACAAACATTAAGTGTGTTTGGTAAATATGTTTACATTAGTAGAGATATGTAGTTTTGAGATGAAAATAATAAATTTTCTGTATCTATTCCAGTGTATGTTTCATAGCAATTTATAGGGGGTCACTTTCTGGACATACCTCGTATTCGGTAGTTAAATAGATGATTTCTCGTTATAATCCATGCACTTTCAGAACTATAACGTCAAAATAAAAATGTTAGTCGCATTTCTATGCACAATATTTGTACTAACAGTACAATATATGCTAGACCTATATCACAGAATGAACAGATGAGTACGCAGAGGAAGCTCTGTCTAAATGTGCATGAGGGGGTTGTCCATGGCGTGATCGACCCTTGAAAGTGCCCCGTTGGTGTTCGCCCAGGGTCACCAGTGGTCGGGGGTGAAGGGGGCAAGAGTGTGCTGTGCCACATTGAAGCCAATGCCGTGCTACGGCCTCAGGAGAATGCCCGCTTCACCCCGGAGGACCTTGACCTGACCATCTGCACGCACGTGGTGTACAACCGAGCCACCATCTCCCCTGAGCTGACCCTCGTGCCGAGGAACGCGGAAGTGGACCTTCAGGATGGCGGTGGCCTAGGTGAGAACAATGATCAATCACGGTCGGAAGTATGTTTCTTGGCGCTGATTGCCGTATTGGAAGTGCTAAGCCGTTTCGCGGCACGTTTACAAATCGCACATTAAGACAAGGAGCTGATAAGAGGGACCAGTTCCATATATCCTGTTCCACCGGTGAGTCTATAAATCTATAACCCTCTTTGCATTTTTTTAGTGCCCAGCAAGTCACCGCCAGAGCGTTTGGCAGGGGGTAAATATTGCCAGACCCGGATATTTTTACCCCTACCGCAGTCGGCCAATGTTTTTATGATCCCTTATCCTTCGTGGAAAACATTTCACCCTAAATGTTTTTATTCTACACTCAGTCTCTCTGATTTTATCCACATGATATATCCTACCCTATTACGATAGGGGTAATGATACATTTTCAACATCACTGCTAAAGATTCGTCCTTCCAAATAATGCAATAGATTTAATCTGTAATTAAGCGTTCGCTCCGTGAGTGATTCCCAGCCTAGCTATTCTAATGTTTTGGATACGCTACTAAGTTTATCATAACAAGGTTTTACAAATTTTGCTCCTCTACGCTGCACGCTATCTAATTCTGCAATCAATCCAACTTTTTAAGGATACCATATGCTTGCAGCGCATTCTAAATGAGGCCTAACCAACGGTTGATAACATTTCTCCACGACCTTTTTCATCATATTTACCCAGTGCTCTTGGATCAGCAATAATCATTCTTTGATAATGAATGTGGTGTTTTTACCTTTAATATTTACCATGTTTTGCTGTTAGTCTCAGTGAACATACTAATGTGATAACCATCCATGTTTTTGTACACATTGGTACGTAGTGTAGGTTGAAATATTCAGGAATTCGATAGGAATTTCGAGTCCAGAAAGTATATCACGTTTTGTCTGGGCGATGAACAGTAGTAGGCTCATTCCGACGAGAGAAGGCATTTTAGAATAGGAAACTTCGACTGCTCGCGGGGTTGGAAGAGCATCTAATGGGGAGACCGATTCCCTAGAATTCCATGAATAATTCTTCTCTCAAGTTCGCAGCTCTGTCCGAGAGTTCAGGGAATATACCGCCGGGGATGGCCATTTGGAAGTCAGCCGATAACCATCACAGCTTGGCCTTCTCCACAAAAGATGCGGCCTTGAATTCAAAATGCATTCCATGGCATTCTTCTCAGTTACACAGTTCCCAAATTGGTTCTGCGGCGGCAACAGCGAGGGTGTTTCCAGCCTAGTGTGTAAAGTACGAGACAAGGAATGAGAGTCAACAAGAATAGAGGCAAGAATGGGGGAAGGCATTAAAAGGGGGAAATGGCGCCGGACTAAAGTCCACCAATCATAGAACTGGAATGTGGATTGCCAATGAATCTTGTCTTGGAAGGAAACAACCATATGCAGACCACTTCTGAATGTTAATACGGCCATCACTAACGGAGCGCAGAGTTTCACTTTCTAAAAGGCAGGCTCTTAAATAACGCAACCCCGAATAAAAGTGCCTAATATTGTATTTATTGCGGATTAAATGAATACATTTCGCGAATTAGGGTCATCCTTGGCGAACAAAATGCATAACACGATCTAGTATTGGTCCTCTCACCGGAGGCACACATTTCATAGCTTCAGTATGGTGGAGAGTGAGTGACAATGCGAAAATTATTAGCATATAAACTGAAAGCATTATATTTTCGGTGTAATTTTTAATTGAGAATGATTAATATGCATTCACAGGTATGATCAATCGAGGATTGGCACTAAAGGACATCAAACCCAAACTTCAAGTTTACTTGGATATTTTCGACGACGAAAAGGAATTGGGAAAACAACAGGTAAGGACGAGTTGATATTATAATTCCTCAGTGCCGAAATGAATACTTTGTGGTGTTTATTTTAAAGAAGGGAAAGTTTCTGATCAACGAAGTTCCAATCATTTCACTGAAGCACCTGGGCCATCAAATGAAATCATACAAGCCCTCTCTCTTTCCCTTTTAACCTTCTAGTCCGATGTGGCATAAAAAATAAATACTCAGATGCTGGTTGCCGTGACCACTGAACCAATGCAACAAAAGAAATTAGTTTTTAATCCTTTCACGGGTGTTTAGATGTTCGTGTGCAATTTCCTTATTACAGCTTATTCGAACTCTGTAGGGAAGGATAGGTAAGGGACCAATTGGTAAGGGACCGATTGGAAAGAGACAAGGAGGTGGGAGGGGATGTTTAGGCGGCTATTGGATGGATTCAGTGGGCTGAGTTCAGCCCGGGAGGTTTAAATGACTGGAGCAACCAGAATCTCACATGTATACTACTTGTAGAATTGTCAAGGGTCTCAATCACTGAAACAGAGAAGCTGTCATCAATATAACTATGTATATATAATAAAAAAACCATAAACACAGCAATCAATCCGCAGGTCGGTTCGGCAGGTGATGGAAGAGTTCACCCAGTACAAATCCCGACGGCGTGAGAAATTATAACATCATGGTAGGGGGCCAGTTCCTATCCCTGTGCCGTTTATGGTTTCCCAGGAAGATCTGGTACCATCCGAAAAATCGCATAGCTTCGGTGGAGCTGCAGGTGCCCTGAGTGCCTTGCACGGGAAATGAATCCGGGCCCCTCCGGTCAACAGTTAGCTAGGTCGAAATATAAGTTACTTTCTAGTATACATTTTATATATATATATATATATATATATATATATATATATATATATATATATATATATATGATTTCGTAGAGGTAACACGGCAGTGCCGAATAGTTACAGTAGTACATTACACAGTAACAAACAATATAGAAACACACAAAAAAAGATCACTCACAAGTTATATATATATATATATATACAATATACATATCCATCTATCAAACGCGTTCCTCTCCCCTTCCTATACCCAAACTGATCATCCCCTAAGTAATCATTTGCCCTACTCTCTATCCTTTTGCTTATGATCCTGAGAACAACTTTAGCTGCGTGGGATATCAAACTTATCATCCTGTAGACCTCACATGATATAGCCTTTGCCTTTTTCGGAATAGGAACTAAAACTGATCTCACAAAGTCTTCCGGCCAGATTCCTTCCTCATAAATACTACGGATCAGCCCATATAGCCTCTTCCTCCCACATTTTCCTAAACATTTCAGTGGTTCCACAGGAATGTTATCTACCCCGACGGCCTTATTTAGTTTGGTTTCTATATTGAAGCCTTTAAATTGTTACATACTTGATATCGCTCTTTGTTCAAATACGAGGGTCATCCGGAAAGTAGTACACGTTCGTGCCGCATGAAGTGCTGACGACGCGAGTAGCCGCTGGACGAGGTCAGATAGCTTCAGTGGCTTGTCTGCCTTCTCTGAGCCAAGTTGCGTGACGCTAGCATTGCCTGTGTTGTTTCTGTGATTGTTTACAATGTTTAAAAAAATTGAGAACGCCGCCAGTTGTGAAGTGAGGGCAGTGATTAAATTCCTCAATGCAAGAAACGTTCGCCCATGTGATATTCATCGCCAATTAAAGGAGGTGTATGGAGACAATGTAATGGACGAGTCGTCTGTTCGGCGGTGGTGTCGCAACTTCAACATGGGGAGGGGGAACACACACGACGATGAGCGTTCGGAGAGACCGTCTGTCATCACAGACCAACTGGTGAGCTCAGTTGACGAATTCATGAGGAACGACCGGCGCGTCACAATTGATGACATCTGTGAGCATTTTCCCAATGTTTCTCGAACAATTGTTCATGAAATTGTTAAACACCATCTGCATTATGCAAAAATTTGTGCAAGATGGGTCCCTCGCGTATCTCAATGAGCTGGCGGCGAAGGACTATGCAGCAGGAATACAGAAACTTGTCACACGTTATGACAAATGCCTTAATTTGCTTGGAGATTATGTTGAGAAGTAGTTTAAAGTATCCTCTTTCAAATAAAATTTTTTATGTTTGTTAATATTTACTTTTGTGTCTTTATTTCACGAACGGGTACTACTTTCCGGATGACCCTCGTGTATGTGTATATATATATATATATATATATATATATATATATATATATATATATATATATATATATATATATATATATATATATATATATATATATATATATATGTATTTGCGGGTGCGTGTGTACGTCTGCGTGTGTGTATATAACATTTAAAATAAAAAAATTCATTTCCAAATATTCAACATTTTCACTGAAAATGTGAGATTTTTAAGTCTTATCTGATAAATCTCTTATCTATATCAGAAATGTTTTCATCTCCAATGATCGCTTTGTGGTCCACTCCTCCCCTTAAGGTGTACGGGAATCACTCTGCCCTCGAGAGCTTTGCCAGTAATGCCGCAGGTTTTGTTGAGACCCACGGATTCGACGGGATGATCATTCGCATAACTAAAGGATAAAAGGTAAAAAAATACTACTTTAATACAACAATCATAATTCACACACCAAGCTAACAAAGAATGGCATCTATTTATGCAGTCCAACCAAAGAAATGGTTTAACGTATTATGATATTATTTTTTATATTTTCAGTTTGTATATGACTGGTAATACTGATAAAATATACATGACCAATATTAGAATTGCGGCTAAAAACAGCAGAAATCAGTCGAACAATGAATCACATTGCCAATAAAAACGCATGGAATCCATTTATCCTCTCTCCTTTCAATGTTTCTAAAAAATCCCCTCTCCTCGCCCACCCAACCTCATTTGTTTTCATTTCTGTCCAATGAAACTTACCATTCCCTCTCCACATCCACATTTCAAAAGCCTCCAATCAAAGCTAATCATCTTCCTTCAAAGACCTGGTTTCCGTAACACACAAAACCAAACCCCATAATAATGTTTTGACAAGGCATTTCTTAACTTGCTTATTCAACGCCCCTGTCATCAACTCCCTCCACCATGTGAAAGCCTATTTGCTTACGCATATTCTTCTCCTTACGTCCCTACTAATTTGTCCGTGTTGTTCCAAGACACTTCCGAGACACGTAAACTGTTCTACCCGCTCTAGTTGTTGCCTTCCAATTTTAATATTTAGCTTAGCCTTTTTTTTCTAGAGAATCGCATAACCTTTGTTGTTTTAATATTGATTCTCATCCCATACCCGTCGCACTGAATTTCCAATTCACTCAGCAATGCTTGGAACCCCTTGGCTGACTGACAAAACAAAGATTGGTTATCAGCAAGCCTAACTGATTTCACGAATTCCCCGCCCACTTTAATTTCTACCTCCAGTTCTTCCCATGCCCCTTCAATCATTTCCTCTGCATACAGGTTGAACAGCAACGGTGACAATGGGCAACCCTGACTTACACTTCTTCCTAACACTGCCCATCCGGACTCTCCGTTCCCCACTCGCACCTGAGCAGTCTGAGACATATGCAGGTTGCGGATTAGTATCCTAAGCCACAAAATTATTCATATTTTCATCAATAAACTCATTAGCTTTTCCTAATTCACTATATCGAACGCTTTTCCGAAATCTACGAAACAGGCAAATACCTCCTGGTTGTGTTCTATATTCCTCTCGATTAATAATCTCATTACTGCAATGGCATCACGCGTACCTCTCCCCTTCCTAAACCCAAACTGATCACCCCCTTAGTAATCATTTGCCCTACTCTCTATCCTTTTGGTTATGGTCCTCAGTACAACTTTAGCTGAGTGGGATATCAAACATATTGTCCTGTAGTCCTCACATGACGTGGCCTTTACCTTTTTTGGAATAGAAATTAAACCAGATCTCAAAAAGTCGTCCGGTCAGATTCCTTCCTCATAAATACTACGAATAAGCCCATATAGCCTCTTCCTCCCACTCTTTCCTATACATTTCAATAGTTTTGCGGGAATGTTATCCACCCCCACGGTCTTATTTAGTTTCAACTCCCTTGATACCCTTTCTATCTCATCGTCGAGTATGCCTGGACCTAAGCTATCCTCCTCTACGTCATATTCTTTGTTGGTCGAAGTTCTTTACCATACAGTTCTTCTGTAAAGTCCTTTAATATCTCTTGGATCTTTCCTGTGCCAACTATTATCTTACCCGCCTTATCTCTAACTGTAAGTATAGATCTTACTTTCTTAATTCCCGATAAATTTTAACTTTGCTGACTTTCCATATCCTCGAATTGCGTCTTCCACCATGCTTCTTTTGATTTATTTGTTGCCTGCCTCAATTTATTGTTTAATTCTTTGCACTTCATTTTGCCAAACTCTGAATTTACATTCTTCCGTTTTCTCCGCTCATCCATCTTTGAAATCATCTCATTCGTGATCCATGGTTTCCTAGTCCTTTTAGCGTTAACCATTCCAATACGGTCTTTTGCGGCTTTATACAACCCTTTATCGAAACTTTCCCATTTTTCTTCGATGGTACTTAGCTCCTAATATTCTCCATGATTTTCTCTACCGTCTGTTTGTATTCCTTCCTTTTCAAGCCATTCAATGCTTCTACATTCCATTTTCTGACTCGCCGCCCCTGCCTTATCTTTTTGAAACGGACGCTACATTTCATAACAACTAAATTGTGGTCAGAGTCCGCATCCGCTCCCGGGAAACTGTGCGAATTTACCACACTGTTCATAAACCTGTGTCTAACCAGGATATGAAGAGATTCCTTGACCACCACCTACAACCACTTGTACTCTCCTTGCCCTCCTTCACGAAAGACACATACCACTTCCTCAACCGTCTAAAGTCCGTCTCTATTCCCCCCACACCCAACCTACTTATGGCCACCAACGACTTTACCTCACTTTACACTTCTATTCCCTATGCAGAAGGTTTATCCTCCCTCCGGCATTATCTTTATCTAAGCCCCCCACCCCAGCGCCCCTCGACGGAATTCCTCCTCAATCTTGCCACTTTCGTCCTAACTAAAAATGCAGTCACTTTCCAAAATTGTTTTTACCTACAGACAAAAGGCACAGCGATGGGAACGAGGATGGCACCATCATACGCCAATCTCTTCATGGGCCATCTCGAAGAGACTTTCCTGTCACAGCAACCCCTTCAACCTCTTTTCTGGGTCCGCTACATAGACGATATTTTTATTCTCTGGACACATGGCTCTGATTCTCTCAACAATTTCTTATCCGCCTTAAATTCATCTTTCACTGTTAAATTCACCTCTTCCATTTCATACTCCACCATCACCTTTCTTGACACAGACATCTCACTTCAAAACAACAAATTCACTACTTCAGTACACATCAAAGCCACTAACCATCAGCAATACCTACACCACACAAGCTGTCATCCTCAACACACGAAACGCTCGATTCCTAACTCTCTCTCTATCCGCGGACACCGAATTTGCAACACCACAGCCACTCTCAACAAATACCTTGCCAATCTACACCTTGCACTCCTCAAACGCGGTTACCCAGAAAAGTTACTACGAAATAAAATCCACCGCTCCACCCGACCACACACACCACACAATAACCAGCCCACATCTGATGCAGGACTCAACCTTTGCACCACCTATTACCCCGGATCACACAGACTGAAAACCCTCCTTAAAGAACTGTTTCCTATTTTACATGACAATGACGCGGCCTCATCCTTACTATCCCAATGCACATCTATCGCATATAGACCAAAAACCTTCTCACCAATCTCAAAAACCTTCTGAAATCCACCAACCCTTTGGCGCCCCCCGTGACAAATTTCCCAATATTTCCCTAACTTGCAACCGCCCCCGATGTGAAACCTGTCCTCTTGTTATGCCTACTCCCCTCTCCCTACATCCCTTCATTGCCCCCTCACCTCGTTCCCACGCTAATTGCCTCTCAAAAAATATTATTTATCTTTTATCATGCAAACATTGCACTTCCTTTTACATAGGCAAATGCAATACCCCCTTATCCATCCGAATGAATAATCAACGGTACTCCTGCAATTCTGCCTCACACTCTTCTCTTCCTATCCCTTCACACGCCCATTCCCACAACCTTTCATTCGACCAGTGTTTTGCCCTCAGTATCCGAGAATCCCTACCTGATTCAGCCACCAATATAGAGGTGAGAACTCATGAATCCGCCTACATATTAGCTTTCCGTTCTTTCAAAATTCCCACCCTTAACCGCCATCTTTAATTTCCCTCCCAGCATTCCCTCCACATATCCCCTCCCCGCCCATACCACTTTCCCCTCCCCGCAGCAACAGCATATTTTAAGTCTCTCTTGAAGAAAGCCTCTGAGAGGGCCGAAAGCTCGAACAATTTACCGTGTGAGTGACCTTTTAAATGTTGCTATTCTATTCTATTTGTGTTATATTGTGTCAGCCCATTATTGTGCCGCTCGTGTGAGTTTTTCCGTACAATCGTTATATATATATATATATATATATATATATATATATATATATATATATATATATATATATATATATATATATATATATATATATATATATATCTTTATATGCATATTTTTTTGCGGGTTCCACCCACCTTTCCCCATCCATTTGAAAAACCCTGACCCCCTCACCCCTTACCCCCCCCTCCTTGTCCTGTACCCCCATACCAGCATCGTTCATGATTTTTTCTGTGCATTATTAATATAATTATTATATAAACTGCCAATATCTGAATTTGTGGTCAGAATTATTATTCTGAGTTACTTTGAATATGAATAAATGCTTTTACTTTGGAAGGCACTTTTCATAACTATATTGCTATGCCAGGTAATGCAGTTCTACGAAGTAATATAAATTTATATTCAAATGCATTTAGTGACTAAATTGGGAAAGAGATTATTTTTTAAATAATTATAATGCATTTATTACGTATCGCCAAAAGTATGGGCAATTACAGCCAATCTTGTTAAATCTAATTTATTTTCCGTTGGTAAGTAAACAGGAAAGCAATAACACTGGAGGTTCCATTAGCCATTAAATCGATACCGCTTAATTTAGGACATAGATTAAGATTGTGTTTATTTGCAGTTGGGACTCGAAGAAGCCGCACCGATTCTCAAGGAGGAATTCGTTCGTCGTGGACTCAAACTCATTCTCTTCCATTTGCCTGAGGAGATCCATCGCATTGAAAAATACGAGCTTGGAGAGGCATTTTCCAGGTGAGTGAAAATTATATGAGATTGTAGGATTGGTTATGCTAAGCTCACCCAACATTACCCGGAATACGTAGCAGCTCACGATTTTACGCTTTCTGTGAATTGTGCATTTACTCTGCTGGGAGCTTTCTTTCCAGTCAACTAACTACCTTGGCTCACTCCATCTTATACTTATAGAGTTCGTTTCAATTGCATGATCTGCATCTTTATCAATGCTCCACATGTCACCGTGTACTAGGGGGTAAAGGAAAATCAACGTTTTAGAACGTCAGTCCCAAAAGTAGTAAGACATTTTATTCCGAATAAACGACCTAATGGGTGGAGGTTTCACTGGCTGCACTCGATGGAGGGGAGTCTCAGGAAAGCCTAAAGGTCGGTGGTAGTCGGCTTCCGCCATTTAGGAGTGCGGATCGATGGTTTGCAAAACCTCTATAACGTGACCCCGTTACGTTCCGTTCCGTTGGAGTGGTTATTGGAACAGCGCGACGCCATCAAATTTTGCCTAAAACTGGGAAAGAAACTCATGGAAAGCTCAAGGCAACTTATGGTGATAACGCCATGAATAGATCGGGTGTTTTTGAGTGAAGAAGTTGATTCGAGAGAGAAGAGAAGATGTTGAAGACGCCGAATGCATAGGAGGACGCCCAGCGACTTCAAAAAGTGACGACAAACCTGCAAGGATGAAGGCTTTTTCCGACAGGAATCGCAGATTAAGTGTTCGCATGGTTTCTTATGAACTCGGCATCCTAATGCAAAGAGCTTCTCGACCATATGAAACAAGATTCCAATTTTTTCCCGACATTGCCCAACCAGATATCTTCCTGTTCCCCTAACTCAAATCCGTGTGGAAATGACGTCACCACAACTCGGTGGAAGCGTTACAACAGACCGTGACGAGGGAGGGAGCTTAGCAGCATTCCGGGCAGTGCCTTCCAGATGGCGTACGAGGCGTGGAACACCCGCTGTGTGTCGAAGGGACAAGGGTGCTACTCCAAAGACTTTTTAGTGAATCTCTCCATTCTGGCAATGCATTTTTAAAAATCAATTCAGTCCTAATACTTTTGGGACAGACCTTGTAAGCATATATATATATATATATATATATATATATATTGCAGTGGATTTTGGATGGAAATAATCAGATTAATTATCACCACGCCTCTAAGCCTTGCCTCACAAAACGCAACCTGAAATCCCAGACTGAAATAAAACTTTCAGCTCCCATATCATTTTTGCCTTTCGTTTCGCGAAAATTAGCATTTCGATTCCCCCTTCCAATCTCGCTTTTCCAACTTTATCACATCTGTCACAGCCATCCACTGCATACAATTTCCAGTAACGAAGGCTGACCAGAAAGTAACATACGTTTTGGTCTCGTGTGGCTGTGGGTAGGGCCAGAGCCACCATCCTGCACTCAGCACGTATCCTGCTGTGGTAGTTTTTAGACTGTGGCTCCCGCGAGTTGTGAAGTGCCATCTGTGATTAGTTATTTAATGGCGAAAAAACCACAAGCCATTCAAAATTCAAAGGCAACTTTGCACGGAGTGTACGGAGACGGAATAATGAGCGAAGTCGGAGTGAGGCAGTGGTGCATTCAGTTTAAAATGGCCCCAGCACCAATGTTCTCGACGAGGGCACCGCAGTGGTCGGCCTAGCCTTGTGACACATGAACTGACGGATGGCCAGTTCTTGGGCATCATGGACATTTCTATGTTCACTCTTAAACTAAAAGCACCAATGACGAACAACACTCTCACTCATCGCTTAGTCGGTGCGCAGCACAAATTTCCCGATGAGCGTCAGCGGCTTTGAAGTTCATTGCCAGTGAAAATCTTATCATTACACGAATTTTACATCTGGCAGGATTATCAATTGCATTGTTCATTTTTACTCGCTATTGTAAACAAACAACAAGAGGTGAGGCCTTCCAACTACTGCAGTTCGCGGCGTACTGCCTTAGTGGGTGTGTGTGTCAACGCGGCTAACATTGGACTCCCCCCACTACTTCGATCGCCAAACGAAAAAAAAGGGTTACTTTCTGGAGAACCCTCGTAAAATACTCATTTCCTGCCTTCTCAATATTTTTAATCTGAATCGCAATGACAGCTGTGACCACCCTGACAATCGCTGCCATCCCAGTTCTTCGTTCTTATGGTTTTCAGACAAGAGAATAAGAATAGACTTTGAAAACGAGAGTATGAAGGAGAAAGTAAAAAGTGAAATGGGCGTTAAGAGCAAAACAAAGAGCGGGGTGTGATAAACAATCACCTGGATACAGAGAGGTCGGAGAAATGGAAGTCGTAATTTTAATACAAAATGCAACTTATCTGAATGGGCGGGGGTAGATCAGAGGTAACGTGTCTGGCTATTGAGTCGGAGGTTGATGGTTCGATTTTTGTAATCAGCCAAAATGTTTCAGTTAAGAAAAAGCTTGTTATTGGTACAGGATTTCGGAATGAAAAAACGAGGAAAATGATCTCCTACAAAAAAGCTATCGGCCGCTACTACGGTATCAGCAGGAATGCGATGTGGAAGGCAACGGGAAACCACCACATCATTCTCCCTAAAATAGGTAGCCTTACCTTAAATTCTAATAATAGTAGAATGTACGAGCCGCAGTAAACCAATCCTAGGATTGAAATACTTACTATGCTTTAACTCATCTGATGTGTTCCACTGCAATTTCAATTCCTTATTACAGTTCCTCCCATACCCCTCTTTCCATAGCCTCCGATTATTCGTCAAAAAAACGAGGACTGCCTGGTTTCACATACAACAGCTCGTCCCTGACTAATGACTTCAAAGCCAAACCTCTAAGAATTAAACTGTACCCTGCAACCGAGGTGACAAAAATGTTCGTTTTCTGTTTTACTTCGATTAATAACATTCCATCAGCCGCTTGCGCTTTGTTTTCTACACTTTTTCCTACCTTCTGTATAATGGCAACCCCTCGCTGATACTCTTACCCTCCACTGTTATTCTATACTTATCACTCCAGTAATCCCCGCTATCCTTCCATCTTACCTCGCATAGACCTTAAATATTTATATTTCCCCTTTCCATCTCTCGCTCAATATTCTCTAATTTTTCTGACCGTAACATCGTCCTAACATTCCAAGTTCCCATTCTAGCTAATTTGGTCTCCTTCTCCTCCGTCTTCTGTCCTGCAGCTGCTGGTTTTCCCTTGCAAGGGTTTCGTGGGATGACGACCGCGGAAGCCTTGCCTCCCCCGCTGCCGGGCACGACACACGGCCGATTGGGCCGCGCCCCGTAGTTGCCAGGACTCATACTATCTAGTATTCTAAGTATCATAGTATTTCCTATTTTTCAATTATTGTTCTCTTAGGTTTGTTTTATTATTATCCATAGGTGACCCTACCAGGGACAAACATCATTGTCAAAAAATAATTATGAATAAATAATTACACTTTTCCACTGTATATTGATTTGACCCTCGACTGGTGTCCGATATACTACACCATCAAGTATTTAGAATTGAAGAGGGGCTTGGCGCAGTGTTGCATGTCAGGTTGTTGTTTTGTTGAGAGAGATAATGGAATTCTCGCTGTACCATTTGGAAGCTTTTGTTAATCTAAATCGTAGCTTAAACGGAAGAAAACAATAATTATGAAAAATCTTTGTTAGTCGGCCACCCGTTTTAACATCTCCTCCTTCGATTACCCCTAATGGTGAGCAAAACGCACAAACCCTCCGACACGCCAAGATGTAAGCCATGAGGAGGGATCAACTGATTATATATCCTCCAATGCTACTCTTTCTTTTGGATAAATGCACAGGTATAGTCATGATTAGCCTTTAAAAATGCTAATGCTATTCTGAATAAAACTTCTTCCACAGAAACTTTGACCTTATCATAGTTGGCTCATACTGGAAGATGCCTTTTGGGCAGACTGAAATACTAGCGTCTGTAGCTGCCTTGGTGAGTATGTCATATCTCTATGCATAACAGCTCTCCATTAATACCAGCTTTCTGTTGTGCACGTATGCATCAATATTTGAGAGATATACCTTGACACATTTCTCAATAAAAAGCATAATTTCATACATTAAGCTAAATTAATGTTAAATATTGAATATTTCATCATAGATCCGTTAAATTGACTATAAACCTGCAGTACTATCGTATTTTTCCGCCATAATTTTAACGATGCTGAAGTTATTCATTTCTTACTCTTAAATTACGCAGGAAATAATTAACGAATAACTGAAAAAGTACATTGCAGATGTTATCTCACAGAAATAAGATTGGATCCACGAAACGTCATTTTTAATCGAATTAGACTTTATTTTTATAATAAAAGGTAATGTATTTTAATCTTTAAATACATATTGACTATTCAAGTTATTTAGTGGAATTTTTGAACATAGTGCTTAAGCTAAATAAGCGGCTCGTAAAATTTAGGGTGATGCCATTTTCTCCACCAGTGATAAGGGATCAGAATCCGACCGCGGAAGGAGGGAGAAATATTTTGGTCAATAGTAGTCCAGAGTTAACCAGCCCCTGCCACACAACCTAGTGGTGGCTTGCAGGGTATCATGTGAATAGAATGTATAAAATTACGTGCAGTTTTTAATGCTCAAACAAATTTTTACTACTTTCGAAAAATTTGTCATTCGTCCATGATGAAAATTGAGGGAAACGTTGGTGAGAGAATACGAATGAATGGGCGACGAATTCGCAATGAATTAAATTTGATTGCTATTAGCACTTGAAAGCTTGAATAAGCAAATGTGGTGGATTGGATAAGAATGTGCAGAATCCCAAAAGGAATAGTCACAAGTACTAATTCAATTTCCTAAAATACGTTCAGAGTGAAAAAGTACAATGAGAATAAAAGGCCGACCACATCGTAGCATTGTATCGTACGGAGCAATTACAACGTCGCCATCAAATCAGAGGCGTTGTGTCATTTCACATTTGTAAATTGAAGAGTAAGGTTTGAATCAATACGACGGTGTGTCTCTCATTTTGCTGCCAAACATTGGAACCCCTACATACATCTCGTTGACATATCTAGTCGAGAAAGTTCATTAATTTTAAGTACTTTTGAAACGGTATGTTGTGACTATGCCTTGGAATTATAAGGTTATCTGTCTGTAATGACATGCTGCTTATTAAATCATGGTAATCTACTGAGTTACCAGAAATATTCTTTGTTCCAGTAATTGAATCGGTGAGATATTGATACAAGGTCTGCTACATTTCATGAACACGTTCTCTTGTTTGATTAACATATTTCTTGGGTTCTACTTGTACATTAAGTCTTCATATTGTCCAGAGAGTATGTTATCTTCCCTCGTCTACCTTACCGTAGCCCCACATAATAGCATCACTTCTATCGCGGCCTTCAGCATCCTATTGGGTGCCAATATTTCCTCCAAATTTTTGTTTTTCAGATCAACCTTCCTTCCTTTGCCACAATATTTAAAATTTAACATTTTCTGGCTAATATATTTTATAATTCTTCCCCAAATCCGTTGCAGGTTGCAAGAGCCTCTTAATTCTACGTCCAACCTATTTCCACAAATACCAGGTTTCAGATATATATTCCTTAACTTCACATTAAAAAGTCCTAGCCAAAGTATTTTTCAATTATTAGCATCCCTGTGATTAATCGAGATCATTACTACCTTACCACGGCAACTGCTTGTAAATGCATACATGCATGTATATACTCGTCAACGTAATTTTTCTGCTTCTCCACTTTAATTTTTCTAATGTCCCCACTTTAACTTAATATACTGGGCAAATACTTGAACCGTTCCACCCGCTCTAGTTTTTTCCCTCCAATTTACATGTTTTACTTTGATTTACTATCTCCACGTTCTCATAGTTATTTTTTTGGTTTAAAAATTCCTCCTATTCCTCTCGCAATAGTAATTGGCAGTAACCGCCATCTATTGGCTGCCTGACAAACTACAGCCCTGCCATCGGTCTATATATGCGTCTTAACCGCCGCCTTACTCCACACCCCCTTTCACTCTAAACTCCAAGTGAGAGTGCTCGAGGCATTTCGCCTCTTTGCAGGAGAGCGCGGTGGATGGGCTCACGAGGCGCGGGATTCCTCCGCAGAAGCTGGTGGTGGCCATCCCTGCATTCAGCGTCACCATGAAGCTGTGCAACCGCACGGACGCCGGCATTCACAGCGCCATCTGCGGAGAAGGCAGCGAGGGAACGATCGGTCCCTTAGAGATGATGATCTACGACATTGAGGTACTGCCCACCCCTGCCCCCAACCACCCAACCCAACCCTCTCCCCCGACCTCCCCGGCTACCAATGACCACGTCCTTTCTTCGGTGTGCTCTGTGCGCCTACAGGTTTAAATGCTGCCACCAAGGAAACACATGAATTACGGGCGGAAATTGCGAGTAACAGGGAGCTTATTCAATGCAATTAACATTATTTCATTCGTGGTCTCTGCCTTTTCTAGGACTCGGCCAATAATACTCGTGCAATATTTGAAATGGTTTATATTCTTCATAGCTATAAATCGTCAATATATTCAACAGATCCAGGCGAGATGCGCTGGAAGTTCGTCATTCTGAGAAAAAAATGCACTTTTCCACAGATTTATTCGTACGATTTATTCGCAGACGTACAAAGGGTTTCTTTAAGAGAACGTTCAATATCCCATTCCTTAATCCTCATGCTCAGGAAAAAATCCTTTGCCGCAACATTGAAAAACTAGAACCCCTCTTACAGTCGGGCATTTACAAAATGAATTTTTATTTCTGTGAGATATATTACATAGGCCTGTGCAGAAGACGTTTCAGGACGGGAACAAAAGAACATGAAAGATACAGGAGGACTTTTGATGAAACGTCACTCCCAGCTAAGCATCTACTACAATCATCCCACTCATGTAAATTTAATCCTGAGATTGTACACAACGAAAATAAGGGCAAAAGACGAAATTATAAAAATTAAATATGAATGTTCTTTTCAGTGACTAAATCTTTATAAGCCACTCTCCCATTCTTTTTTTCTCACCAATCGCACTCTTTTCCCCATCCAACCACCCCCTGCCCTCCACTCTCAGTATGTGTCGAACAAACCTTCCCTGATAATGTCCTTTTTAGAATCACTGATACCTCATCCCTCAACCTGCCTCTATCCCTCCCTCAACCCTTCTTTATTCTTCCCTCCTCCCTACCTCCAGGAATCCAGCTACCTGCCACCGTCCCCCCATTCAATGACCGCAAGTGCCTTCCGATCTTCCCACACCCTTAGTTTTACCTCTCCATTTCTTTAGTTTCCCTGTTTCTTTGGGTTTTCTATATTTCCCCTCTTTGTCCCCGCCTACCTTACTCCTCACTCTTTTCTTCCCACTCCCCAATCTTAAAACAAGTATAAATATGATGTATCACAAGTTGAATCTTATCTCGTACCTGAAGATAGTTCGATGAACCGAAAAGCGTTGAACATTACAAATAAATCTGAGGGAAAGTTCAAATTTTTTTTCTCATTTCAGTCATCAAAGTTAATACTACGCGTATTCCCTTACTTCTTTCAACGATCTGTACCAATATTATGGGAAGAGTCAACCCCAGCCGTACTCTTATAAATGGGCAAAGGATGGTTGAGGGAAGTTAGAGAAGATATATGTAGTAAATCAATTTATAAATAACTCAAATTATAAATAAAATAATATAACATGAAAATAAAATAAATTAATAAAAAAAGCAAACGGTTAGAACCAAAATATGTTCTGGCTAAGTTGTACTAGATAACTTTGATCCTCGACTTTGTCAAACACTCAGCAGTCAGGGGCTTACGAGAGAATTAATTATCTCTGCGCCAGCGGCCCGCCGATCACACGTAATAAAATAAAAAAATGCAAAGTAATCACGCACTCCCTCAATTGGATATACATACAAATATAAATATTGGTGCATATATATGTTGGTACATACACAAATCTGTACCAACTTCAGCAACATTGCTTCGAAAGGTAGTTCGTATGATTAATGAATGGCTACGGCAGATATTAAATGCTAAGTGTTGTTTATTTATGATACTTAAATATGCACGGAAATATTGTTATATACTGCCAATGGTATATTTATTTATCAGTGCGGAAGAGGGACTTATGAGTAAGCAAATATAACAAAAATTATTTCTCGATATATATTGAAATATTACCTCCATTTTTAAACGACTGGGTGAAGCACAAAGCGTTTTCCACTCAAACGTAAATAAAGAAACAATAAAGCAGTTGCGTTTACAAAATATAAATGAAGGAGAAGGGAGGAGGTAATATGAATTATTCAACGAAATTCTCTCGGACCTTCCACCGGGTTAGCGCCTCCATTGCTGTCGACGTTTCGACAGCCGACTTCGTCATCGTCCCCACGGATTCCGAATGTGGTTTCCCCAGATTCAGATGCAGAATGGAAGGCTTCTATTCCGAAATGATGCCATGTACAAAAGGAACAACCATAATAATAAAATATGGAATAAGAATACCGATCCAGAATCCCTGTTTTAGGGACAAGATCCCTTCGGCGTCGGAAAGAAGGAAAGGAGGGTGTGTAGTGCAATGTGAGGGCTACAATGTGTGTAGCGATGGCGGGAAATGCTGAAATATACTACCTTGATCAAAAAGTTCCCGGAATAACCACCGTGTGGCGCTCCCATCGTTCCGATTTGAGTTCTGTTTTTTTTTGTTAAATTGGTACATCTGTTGTTGATATTCCCTTTAAATCTTAGTGTCATAACTTGACATTTGCAAAAGTTACGTAGCCAAGAGTACATCTATCCCTGTGTGTGTTGGCGATTTTTTACCATTTCAGAAATGGATTTAAATTTGCAACAACGAACTTGTATTAAATTTTGCGTAAAAAACGGATTTAGTGGCGCACGGACGTTGGAAATGTTGGAAAAGTGTTTCGGCAACGATTCTCTAAAAAAAACCGGTCGTTTACCAGTGGCACGAGCGGTTCAGAAGTGGTCGTGAGTCAATCGAAGATGATGAACGCAGTGGCAGACCATCGACATCTAAAGTCGGTGAAAAAATTGATAAAGTAAAAGAAATGTTGGTCAATAACCGCAAATTAACCATCAGAGAAATAGCGGAGGACTTGAACATTGCCTATGGATCCGCCCAAGACATTGTGGTTAATGATTTGGGTTTCCGTCGAGAAGCAGCAAAGTTGGTGCCAAAAGACCTCAATTTCATGCAAAAAAGAGACCGTGGTGACGTCGCAAAAGACATGATTTGCGAGGCTGAATCCGATTCCACATTCATCAAAAGGATCATTACTGGAGACGAGACGTGGGTTTATGAGTACGACACGCAATCCAGACATCAGGCAAGTGAATGGCGTTCACCAAATGAGCCGAGACCAAAAAAACCACGTCGTTTTCAGTCAAAAAAGAAGGCAATGCTGACGGTTTTCATGGATTACAACGGTGTAGTGCATCATGAATTTTTGCCAGAAGGCCAGACAGTAAACAAAGAGTATTATTTGGGCGTTATGAGACGTTTGCGTGAAGCAATTCGCCGAAAGAGACCAGAAATGTGGGCAGAAAACTCGTGGATTTTGCACCATGATAACGCACCGTCGCACAGTGCTATCATTATTCGTAATTTTTTGACGAAAAATGCAACAAATACCATCCAACAGCCACCGAATTCACGTGATTTGGCTCCCTGTGACTTCTTTCTGTTCAATCGAGTTAAAAAACCATTACGGGGAACGCGTTTTAGCAGCCGAGAGGAAGTAATGGAAAAATCGCAGGAAGCACTGATGGACATACCGAAAACCGAATATAAAAAATGTTTCGAGGATTGGATCAAGCGCTGGCATAAGTGTGTTGCAGTCGATGGGGATTACTTTGAAGGGGACAATATAGATTTAGATGAATAAACTTGTATTTTTAATTTTCTGAATAAATTCCGGGAAATTTTTGATCAAGGTAGTATTCTTCAAGAGTGACTTTTGCCTGAAGGCTAAGTCAAACCTCCGCCGAGCCACCCTTTCGCCCGTCCGGTATATGCATACTATGTACACACATGGCTTGTATGGAAGGTATCGAAAAAGCATTTCGGAAAAATAGATTTATTTCGCTATATAGTACATTGCTACAAATCCTCAAAATGCCTTCAAAGTACCTTTCCCTTGAGAGCGTCGGCACTATTGACAGGGGCTTTTCCACGACTCAAAGGCTCCCAGGTAGGCGGAAGGTCCTTTAGGGCACGCTTGCAAGGATTTTTGAATACACTTAGGGTCCCATAACAGTTTCCTTTGATGGATGGTGGATCTCACTTTTATAGGGAATAGGAAATAGTCTGATGGTGCCAAGTCGGGACTGTAAGGAGGTTGGGAAATCGTCGTGCGTTTTTCCTCAAGCAGTCGGTAACCTTGGAGGCTAAAGCGCCTAAGACCTTCGCGACGTGTTCAGCGCAGATCTTTCGCATCACCAAATTTAAAAGTGATGTAATGGTGAGCAATGTCATCTTTAATCAATGCCAATGCGATCTTTACGATCATGCGCGAACTTAATCGACGGTCTGAGTTCAGTACTTAACGCACATGTCGGGAAAAGTTTGTTACCGATACTTTTTTTGACAAACCATGTGTATGTTTTTCCTGGAATAAGGTAATTGCTGAATGTTCTGTAGATCAACTTCCATCTTGGCATCTACTGATTGGTGGAGCATTTTGGTCAATTTCTGATATGGGTATATTTCAGAATAGGTCTCCAGGTGCTGCAAAATTAAAATCCAGAATCCCCACTGAAATTTCTCTTTTGAAGGCGGATCTCAATTGTTTCTTCGACCAGTCAATCCCAATGACCGCGTGAATGGTATCGTAGTTTGGTCTCGTCCCAATCGATGCATGGCGTGTTCTCTAATACTAAAGCCGTTTTCAGCGATAGCTGATTTTTCCGATCATGTCAAACTCAAGTACCTTACGTGTGCCTTCATTTGGGCTTCCACCGTGCGACCCGTTTCACTATCATACAATGCTTGCATAGAGTATCGGTAACTAATTTTTCCTAATGTCTGCGTGATTTGCTGAACTCAGACCGTCGGTTAGGTGTGCACATGATCGAAGATCGTATTGGCATTGATAAGAAGTGACAGTGCACTCTATTATCAATGAAAATTTGACGATGCGAAAGAGCTGCGCTGAACTCGTCCCGAAGATCTTTGGATGGACGACCAAAAGAGCAGAATCGAGCGTCTGCTTCTGAAGACGACTCTTCTGTGACAGCATCGCGACGAGTCCCCTACACCCTTCCCGTCCCAGACTTGGCCAAACCAATAGATTATTTCCTATGCCCTATAAAAGTTAAATCCTCCCTCATAGGACAACATCGTGGGGCCCTAAGTACCATCAAAGAAGCATGCACGCGTAATCTTTAGAACTCCCGGAATGCGCCTACCAGGAAGCCTTCGAGTCGTGGAGAAGTCGGAAGGGCAAAAGTGTGTGGATCCTCAAGCTTGATGTACATAAGAAATTTGAGAATTTCTACGAATAGCTGAATGAAATCTATTTTCAGAAACCTTTCTCTATACTTTTTATGCAAACCGTGTAGAATCCACCGAACTCACAGGGTATCTGGTAAACTCCGGGAGTCTTGAGGCCAAACGGATCCTTCGCGTTGACCACCAAGTACCTAATTTTGGCACCAGCTGGTAAATGAGTTGTGGCGACGTTTAATCTGCGGCCTAATCTTAAGATTTTTCCGGGTATCTTGAAAATTTATGGCAGCAAAGCTGTGATAGCAGGTTGTTCGTCCGTCTCCATTTTTCGTCTCACGCGTGCATCGGAGGACCTTTTTAAGGCTCGAGAAATTTGTCATTCACTACATCCGTTTTGGAAAAAAATCTTCCTCGGGTGTTTTCATCTCTCCAGCTCCCCTCTTAGGCTAGTGTTGAATGATAAATGTAAACGGTGAAGCCAGATCGCTGAATGAAATCGCATTGCGAATGATTTTCCATGGCTTGTAAATTTTATGCATGCATAACATTTCAATATCCGGCGGAATTTTCTTCCACTGGTACCGCTGTTGGTTTCCATGGTTGCTTTGTTGCAGCTGCGAAGGAAGATATCCAACGCGTCGGAGGACTGGGTGGTGACAAGGGATGAGGAGTCCAAAATGTCCTACGGCCACAGCAGATCGCTTCAGTGGGGATCCTTTGAAGACATCGAGTCCGTCAGGGCGAAGGTGAGAATTACATCCGTATGGGTACCAAGGGCAGGGTCCGGTACCGTCCCGTGGCAATCAAAAGAGATGAAGGTCCGCCATGGTCACTATTGCTATTATCGGGTTGAAGATTGGGTTTGTCGTGCTTTTAACTGTCACCCTGGTTTTAAACGGTTCCAGAAAGAGTCCGTGGGCATCTGAAACTATTCTCCAGGATGTAACGATCATGGTTTCTTTTCCTCTACCAAACACTCCAACATCCAGTCGAGTCACTAATCTACCTTATCCTATGCCTCCCTTAGTCTCATTTTCCTATCTTATCTTAACACCGCATAAGTCCTCATTGTTTTTACATTCTATTCTCCCAAATTTTCACTGCATTATTACACTCTTCCATCTTTGCCGTGTATGAAAAAATGATTTTACCTGGCAATGAACAATTGGTAACAATTTCCCACCTGGTATTGATTTATTAAACGATCGGTTTCGATGCACCACATCAACTTTACCTGAAGATACTTGTACATGGCGTGTATAAAATGTATCGAGAAACGAATTGGAAAAATATGCCATAAATAATTCAGATTTTCTTACATTTCCTAAAAATTCTTCAAAGTGCATCCCTTGAGCGTCGATACACATTTGCTATCGTCTTTTCCAAGATTATAAGGCTTCCTGGTAGGCGGATTCCAGAAAGTTCTTAAGGGTACGAGTGCAAGGTTCTTTGGAAGCGCTTGGGGTCTATGGTGGTGTCCTTTGAAGGAGTATTTCACTTTTATAGGAAATAGCCCGCTAGTGCCAAATCGGGACTGCAAGGGAGTTGGGGGATCGTTACGATGCCGTCGCAGAAAGTACCTTCGAGACTACTTTAGCGCAAATCTTTCGCATTTATCATACGTTTAGTGATAATGGTGTGCACATTCATATTATCTTATCAATGTCAATACGAGCTGCGATCATACGCACACCTAACCGACTGTCTGAATTCAGTACCTCACGAACACGCCAAGAAAATATATTCACCGAGTTTTTTAAAATTCAAACCTTCTATAGTAAATTGAAAATGATCGAGTAATGAATAAATATTTAATGGAAAATTGTTACAATTTGGTCATTATCCTCCTCGAAAATCACCAGAAAATACACCATCCCTCTGACTGTTGGTCAATATTAAATTTCACATCAAAGGCCTTTTATGACTTATTGAATGATTTCTGAAAACTACGCCGTCTGAAAGACATAGTGACCAAGGCCATATTATATAAATGGCAGTTAACAGTATAAATTTGATTGTTAGTTTTGTATCGGAACTGTTGTAGTTCATAACAGTTTCGATGCAAAACTTTTCATTGTCTTCAAATATTTTCTACCCTACTTCTGTTTTTGAAAATTTCCGAATTCCATACAATAAAGTGTTCCCAAAGCTCATACCGTTGAAGTACTTCCCTTTTTCCACAATTTTTCTGCCGAATGATTCCAGTAACTCTTCTTTTCCAAGCTGTTCTTCATTCTTCTCCCGTCAATGGTTACTTACTCACTTGCTTCACTTCAAGGAAGACATGCTCCAGCACTCACAGCTATCTGAACCCCACAGCAAAAAGTAATCAATACTTTCCCAATACCTATTACACAAATTGTATACTTAGTTCTCTTAGTTTCATTCCTTCTCATGTCCGGTGGCACTGCGGGTATGATCTTAATCACATGCCCCTTCTTTTTAACCGAATTAAAGAAGAAAGTCCACCTCAGTTAAATAATACAATACTATACCTTCGCTTTCCCCCGATGCCTTGTTGCTTCTCATTCTGCTATTCCGCTCTATTTTTATTCATCGAATTCTCCAATGAAACGCGTTTCTCGCGTTTCCACATAAGCAAATTTAACGGTACAATCGTATATTGTCCGTTCACTTTTATTTGGGGACGCTGTCAGGAATGGAATCTTGATTTCCCCTTTCTTCATTCATTTACTGGTATATCAGAACGCTATCCCAATACACCGCCCTCTTTCTCTTCAGCAACACACGATTTGTATTATATCTTGACTTAAAATTCCTCTTGAATAAAATACCTCCGTTAAAATATTTCTTTGAAAAAGTTGGAATTTTCACAACTGTCGTTTTATATTACTCCTGGGACACTTCGATCTGGACTGCTCTTGTTCAGCGATCTCAGCCGCAGATACTCATGCACTTAACTTGGTCAATAAAACCATATCTCATTTAAGGTCACTATTAATGTTTTTGCTAAAATACCTCGTGCAATTTTGCCTGTTACCTGTTTTTCGATCAATTGTACCCCCAATGTTCACACACCACAGTTTTATCCCAAGGCCTATGCATTTTTATTTATTTCTTGCTCTCTCTTTTCACCATCCTTTACTGCATAACTGACCTCTGGCATCCAATAACAAATTATAACAACTTCTTTCATATAAATTTCATTTAATTGTTTTAGTACTTTGAATTTCACCTCAATACGGTGTTTACTCATGTTCACATTCTTATCGATAATATAGAGATCATCTTTCAAATGTGTTATGGGCGTTACAACATCATCTACATAATACCCCGCAAGCCGCCTCGAGGGCGTGTGGCGGGGAGTGTTAGATCACCACCTGTAAAAGGGAACAAACCCACATGAAAAATCAACGCATCCATTCAAAACTATACTCATAGTTGCGTCTACATTTATGTAAATATCCTTTCAACTTACACGCATGCAAATATATACGTCTACTTTTAGCTGGCAAACATTGCATTATAGGATGCGGTAAAAAATGTATCCAATAACGCGCAGGCTAGAATTTGAAAAATAAGTAGGCGAAATTTCCGGAGGGAGGCCACGGAATTAAACTTTGTTACAAACAGAACTGTAGTGAGAATACGTCAAAGGGAAGGTCTTTGTACTTATTGGCAAAGTTTCATTAGACTATTGATCACATAAATATAAACAAAAATTTAAGGAAATTACATCTAGTGCCCATTGAAAGGTCACTTAGGCAAGCAACTTGATAACTCTAGTTAATATTCCTTTTCAACCTATTATTATAAATAGTTTAATTAATATCCTTATATTTTCCATGCGTTATAAATCAAATTATAGAGCAACAGTTGCAATTACGATTTTAAGTCAATCATGCCGACGTGACCAGAGAAAACAGTTTACCATTTCTTATCACTCTTCGTCAATTTCACTTCTCACTTCCATCCTCCCTATCGTCGTGATTTGTTTACATCCGTCGGTAAAATTGAAATCGGGGATACGTGAGGTTATCTCTGCTAAGGCTCCGCGACTGCTGATTGACTCGAGGGATTCGATTACAAACGGGACATTTCAAACCGGCGGAAGTTGGAAACTGGAGTGGATTGTGCTCTATGCCCTATGTATGGTTCATAATAAGTATTCTCATCGACTTCACTTGATGTACGTGTGTAATTACATATTTTGATGCATCAAACCCCGACGTCAACTAATTACATCTTAGGGATGGAAGTTCATGGAAAATATTTTCACTTTGTGTTGAATCAGATATTTTTGTGTGAATTTTATAAGGTATGACTGTGGTGGAAATGAAGCGGCTACTGAATCAACGTGAGCGCGATTATTTTAAGGCTAATATGATCAGTATTTAAAATATTCAAGATTAACGTCGATAGTTATTTACATTTACATTCAACGGTGGTTTTAGAAGTCACTAATAAACTTTCATTTTAATGTATGAATGTGGTAAGAGAATATGAGCGCACAAAGCATAGTTTGAGAAATTTGAAGGCAAAATAATTAAATTAAAATGGATGTAAACAAAGCAGAAACAATACGCTCGAGGCATGGGAGGGCAAGAAGTACGTTTTCTGGGGAGAAAACCGATGAAGACGGAAACTGAGATGGTTGAGTTGTTGAAAGATATTAAAATGCTGCAGACCTCTTTAGAGGGTAGTTAACATTTCTGGCAATTGAAGCGGATGGTTGAGTGGATAACATGCTTGTCAATATGAATTGTTCGGGCTTTGTGAGACGCTAGCGGCGCTTATGAAAAGCATTAAGCCAATAGGTGAGATTGCCATAAGCAATTATTTCTACGAAGGCTGCCCAGAAAGTAACCGTTTACGTGTAGCGAGAGAATAAGAGGAGGGGTCACCATGGTCACTGTATTGACGCAAACAGTGTAGGTAAGTACGCCTCGATCTGCAGTGGTCGGAAGGTCTGCTGCCAAAGCTGCTGATGTTCATCAGGAAATTTGGGGAAGATAAAAGAAAACTGTCAAGTCTGTCTGAAATAGAATTCGATCTATATTTTTAATACATCTCAGCAAAGAGCTAAATATGCTACTTCTGTTGGTAATCTACCAGTTAAGGTAGCTTTTGGTTGTATAAAAACTATGAAACTTTACAGCGATTCCCTTGGGTCTTAAAAAAATTAAACCAAACATCCAGCATTGAAAAAACCTCCCTTTTTATTCCAAATACATCTTTTACCCTTCATTCCGTCCAATTTGTCTTTTATATTCCTTCTCCTTACTTGGCTAGCATTCTCCCCTCTCTCACGGTCTTCGGCGTCCCATTGCCAATCAAAACACTCGGATTCCATCATCTTCCCTGCCACTTTGGGATTTCTCCCAGCAACCAATCCTCTCTCCGCCCCAAACATACCTAGTACTCGTTTGTTTTCCTTTCAGTCCACCTTGCCTCTTCCATCCTTCACAACCAGATTGGTGTGGAGAAGAATGGAAATCTATGCCCATCATCCTATTAATATTCATATCCCCACCGGGGTCACACGCCTTTGCAGGCTGAGGAACAGCGGAATACCTTTCCTCTGGCTCCTAAACTTTGAACCATTTGCCATGGGTGACCCTACCAGGAGCAATTATCATTACTCCCAACCGGAACAGCTCTAGAGGTCATCGGAACACGCCAACCCTTGCGATGCAAGGCTTTAGTCCTAGGGGAGAGGTTCAATATGCCTCCCAAAAATATTTTTATTTCGATCATTAATTAAAATTTTTTATTTATACATTTGTCCAAGATAAAAGTATTTATTCTAAAAATGATTCAATGTGTTCTGTCAAAGTATCCGGTGAATCAACCCGGGATAAAACTGCGAATCTCACTTTCCTCCACCGCAGGCTCAGTTCATCCTGGAGAGGAACCTCGCCGGGGCCGCCATCATGAACGTGGACATGGAGGACTTCAAGGGGGCGTTCACCGAGGGGGGCGAGACCTTTCCGCTGACGAGGGCCGCCTTCAACGCCCTCAACGGGGAACAGCCATAGGATGGAAACTTACGTGTCGCCCGCGACTCATCCGAAATATGTACTCTAAGAAATGCAAAGATAAGGCAATCGGTACTCCTGTTGTGCGAAAAATAAAATTTCTCTGAGAAATTCCCCCTTTTTACCTATTTATCAGCAAAATTATGAAAACCTTCAAAAATCGAAGTCAACAGTTTTTGGGGTTGATACGCCCAGCTATGCAACTTACTTGATTGTTATGCGATACGCGCCCATCCTAATCTGGCTGCACAGAAGCAGAAAATTTAAAACAGACATTTCAGCAGCCCTAATGCCATTAGAGTGCAATCGCCCAGTGTCTGAAACGTCACTCAAAACATTGACCTACGAGTTTGGGGACTAGTGTGATCACTAAATGACCCCGCACGTGAAGTTTTAAACACCAAGTGGAGCGTTAGTCATGCGCAAATTGTCAATTCTTTCCTAATTCAATAGCCGGAACTATTCCTGTACTCCTCCCCTTCTGTTAGAATTTCCACTGGTTGAATCTCCATAGGGACTATACCATTTCGAAGATCATATCACTTCGATCAGTCCTGCCTCAGCCCATGACCCCTTTGAACTCCTTTTACAATCGGGATATAGTTTTTTTTTGAATCTGTTAAGTTTCTTTTTCAAGAGTATATTCATTGAATTACTGATTATGTAATAATCACTTTTGCATCGATACATGCACGCAAGGTGTTTCATCAATTTTGATAGCATGCGATAAACACCTGTATTATATACTTGGCGATATAGCGATTAAGGTGCGCTTTGAATAGGGGCATAGGGGCGTTTTGGATGGGCTACACCCAAATTTAATTTTCTTACTTTTCTGACCGAACAAAATATGGCATTCAACCCTCCATCAAGACTCTCCTCAATACCAAATACTTCCTCCCTTCATCCCGTCCACCACCCCTATCCTATTCCATCCCCTTCCTCGTAGCCCTGCCGTTTTCCTCTCTACCACAGGCTTCAACATCCCATAGCCAATTAGAACTCCATAATTCCATCTTTCCTACCTCCTTATGATTTCTACCAGAAAAATCCCTCTCCTAACTAACCACTCCTAGCACTTTAACAATCGTGTTCCTTTCAGTCCATTTCATTTTTCCATTTTTCTCTACACCCACGCGGTATGAGGATGGAAATCTGCGCCTATCATCCAGCTTCAATTACTATGTTCCCGTGCCTTGCGAATCCCAGATCCATATCAAAGTCTTTACGAACCTTTTCTAAACATCCTTGCTCAACGTCCGTCTTTAATTCCTTCCTTCTTGTGAATGTTTCTTCGCCTAGTGAAATTTTTCTTCTTCTGTTCCGACTATTTTGAACATTTTCTTCCAAAACACTTGCATGATAGGTAAACTGTTCCGCATACTCTAGTTGATGAGTTCCTATTTAGATAATCGCATTAGAATTTCTCTGTTCATAACTATAGTTTTATTTATACTTGTTCTCATCTCATGCCTATTGCACTGACTTTCCCATGAACTCAGTAATGTTTGCAATCCCTTGGCTGACTGAAATACTAAAGCTTGATAATCAGCGAATCTATCTTACCTTAGGAAATTCCGACTAATATTTGTTTCTATTTATAATTTTTCCCATGCCTCTTCTACAATTTCTTCCATATATTATTTGATTTTCACAGGTGATAATGGGCACTTATTCGTCACTCGCAACTCAGGAATCGGAAATGTGTCTCCAATTCATCCGATCTACTACAACAATTTTTCTGCAACACATGTATTAAATTTTCACAATGCACTCTACCAAAAGCCCTTCCGACTTTTACGAGACAGACAAATATATCCACATTATAATCCATGTCCCTCTGTATTAGTAGCCTCATTAGTCCTTTGTCATCACGCATGCCTCTCTTCTGGCTGATGATAAGCTTATCATCCCCTAAGAAATTAATTTTTGGCTCTCCAGTCTCTTATTGATGATTTTGGGAACCACATTAGCATGCGAAAACGAACTTACAGCTCTGCAGTTCACAGATATTGCAGTCTCTCTTTTCTATGAAAAAATAACCCTCATCCGACCAATCCTTCTAAACCAAATGTTTCCTCCAAAAATTTCGGCCAAGGATCCCAAATACCTCGGCATATTCCAAATAAGTTCTCACTAGAGCAAAATAACACCTCCCTTTAACTTTCTCATTACATTTACCCACCAACCGTTTCATGAATCCAAATTTCCTCAAAGCGAATCCGCATATTGTCCTGATATGTGCTCCCCATGAAAGGTGTGATGTTAGAACAACTCCCAAATATTTAACTTGATTGGCCGTAGTCAGTACTGAACCCTCTATTTCATAGTTTATGCCCTGTTCGCCATTTTCTTTGATCCAAAATTTCAAAACTGCGCATTTATAGGGTCCCTTATTTCCCGTTGTACCACCGCGTCGTCATCAAATAACCAGAGGTTGCAACCAACGTGTGAGCTTATGTCAGTAGTGATAATGAAGAATTAAACAAGGCCTCCCTCCTATTGCACTTCCCTCGGGGACTGCCGTCCCCGAGGGAAGTGCATCATAAAAGTTACATCTAGTATATCTGTTGAGCGCAAGCCATCGATGATTACTATTTGTTTGCGATTGGATGAGCCGTCTCTGATCCCATTAATTATATTCTCAAAGTTTGCGTAACAATTTATTGAGGGGGACTTAATCGAAGGTTTTCTCGAAATCCAAATATACTGCATCGAATCTTGTGTCGTTTTCTCCCGATCTAAGTATATCGCGAGTTAAAAGGCCCAATGGTGTTTCATAATATCTACTCTTCCCAAATCCATGCTGGTTGTCGCTTGATATCTTCCTACCATCGTGAAATCTCATAGCCTCTCTAAGCGGTTGGAACTCACCAGTTGATGTATTGCGTTTGGGCAAAGGGATCGTGATGCTCTCGTTGAATATCACGTATGGACATCGTTGGCTTAACTTTAAAGGAAAATTGAGCTGTGATATTGTGAATTACTGCTTTGAAAGTGCTTTCCTGGTGTTCATTTGGATGCGAAGCCTTGTAAAAGAGGTAATAGGCAGTGGATACAGTAAGTCGACAATATTGATATACGATGTAAATATTTGCTGTCACAATAAGAAGAGGATCGTCCACTCTTAAGCCTTTCATCGGAATGTTCCCTTCCTTTCTTGAGGAAAATGCGCGTTCCCTGCAGCTCCCATTTCTGACCCCCACCCCTACTTAGGAAAAACGAAGAAAGTTGGAAGGAACAGAATTGGGTATTTGCTGCGTCAAAGTGGCGATTGAGGCGTCCACAGGGAGAAAGATTCCCGTTAGTTTTGCTTCACGATCTTCACTTTTCCGCAAAAAATTGTCTGTCGAAAAATCAGTCCCCCAGGATCAGGACTCACTATGCATTATTTAAGACCTAATGGAATATCTATGCATACCCTTTTCACTTTAAAATAGATAAATTTAAATATTTTCGTCTCAAGAGAGAGGTAACTTGTTCAGAGAGCTTACACATAAAAATATTACTAATATTTAGATGCATACCCATCATTCACGCCTTTTCCTTTCCGTTTTATAACAAAATTATTATTTTTTATCAAGTATTAATTCAGTTTCCCCCATCAATGCATCATTCTCCAGTGTCAGATTCTTTGTTATTGCACTCTAAAAAACTACATTGCTTATGTCTCATTTATCCCTTTCGGTACCTATTTAATTTTTAACCTGAGTTTTCATTAGTCTTTCTCTACATTTTTACTTATATTTACCGCCCTTTTGCAAATTTAAGGATCTTTAACTACCGTATTTCTTATTCCTATTTCCCTATTACTCGGCCCTCCCTCAACCAAAAGGCTTTGTAAGTTGGTTGTTCTATGGCTACTTTAGGTTACATTAATGTAATTAGTTTTTACAATTGATAGTTTACCTGGTGGTAACACACATTCAATCAAGGCTCATGCATACAATTTTATATAAGATATCAAATATCTCAGAAATTGTTTTCACCTTATCTTGAAAATTTACCGCTTTGCAAACTTATATTTCTGCAGGTTTCAGATACATTTTTTGGTAGAAATCATAAGGAGGTAGGAAAGATGGAATTATGGAGTTCTAATTGGCTATGGGATGTTGAAGCCTGTGGTAGAGGGGAGAACATTAAGGCTGCGAGTAAGGGGATGGAATAGGATAGGGGTGGTGGACGGGATGAAGAGAGGAAGTATTGAGGAGAGTCTTGATGGAGGGTTAAATGCCATAATTTGTTGTGTGAGCTAGGTAAAAAAATTAAAGTTGTGTGTGTTGCCTTTGCCCATCCAAAACGCACGTTAATCTTTAGATCGCCAAGGATATTATATAAACCATCCATTCAGTTAAGGTATTCACCGCGAAATTAACAAAATGGATTAGACTCTAACGTTAAACATTACCCAAATATTAACTGAATAAAATTAAAAAGAAACCGAAGAGAAAATTCAAATTAGCAAAGATCCGAATGTACAGAGTGCGTTCCAAAAGTAAAGCAATTAAATTTTCCGCCCCGCTCCTATTGGTCGGAGTGGGATCTAACTTCTTGGAGTTAGATCCCACTCACCAAATTTTTCAAAATAAACTTGATTATTCTCCCGACCTATTCCTATGAGAAATTTGTGATTAATATCTCAGTTTTTCAACTTTTTGTCTTGAAGAAGAATCTTCCTTGATTCAAATATGCCTGGAACTGTTGCTGCGTCGTTTAGTTGAATTTTTAACAATGATTTGATTATTTTTTGCCAAAAAAAACATTTGGAAATTTATGTATATTCCAATGAGTAATCATCGAGAGAGGTGAGTGATTAGTTCTGCTTATGAAGTTGAAATGATCACAGGTTTGACGAGAAGGAAACAAACATCTTATGGGATGATCATTGCAAGAAATAAAGCAAGTTCTGCAGGGAAATGGTTTTGGTATGTTAAAACTGGAACGTGGTTCTTACGCCATAACAGGCGTAGGTTTACGTAAAAAATGATGAATAAACAAGTGGATGCCAGTGTAATTATGTCATGGTTAGGCAAAATTTGAATAACCGCATCGCCACCACCGCTCTAAGTATGAGATTCAGATTTTGGGCCAACAGTTTTTGATATAAAATACAATTCACAATTAAAGAAGATTTGGAGGAGTAGGAGGGCGCCTGAGTAGAATGATTTAGCATGAAATTTATGAACAAGAATATAATTCCAATAATAAAATAGGAATGCGAGGATAAAAGGATGGGAACTGACGATGGAAGATGGTTGGATCTTAAAATTAGGAGAGAAAGAGCAGGTAAAGAATGAGTTGATGACTAGTAAACTTCCTATTATTTTCCATTACTAAAAAGAAATTCTTTTTAGTAATGGATATTAAATACTTCCACGAAGTGAAGCCTGAAACAATAGAATATATTCCTATTATTTCCCCAAACTGCACAAGGAAGCCAAGGCTTACAATGAAAACGAGCGGAAAAATGGAAAAAGCAAAGGGATCGTGAAATCGGATATAGGGAGAAGCATTTAATGATATAAGTGGGAAAAAAGCAGTAAACTGGAAAGCAGTAAATCAGTAAATGAGAAACTCTATCATGCCATATTATTCATTTTTGATTCATGGAATACATCAACGGTGAATAAATCCAAACTTATGAATCCCAGTGTACCGCAATATTCAAGCGACGGGATCTGTCCAGCCCATTGTGCCCAATGGCGAGCGAAATTAGTCGGGAGCTCTTGCGTCAAAAAAGGTTGGCCAATATTTCGCAAGAATACAACCATTCCGTTTTTTTTAATTTAGGGACTAGATAGCGGATGGACAGGGCACGTACTCCAATCAGTAACTTCGCTACATTAGCTGACAGTTGTTGAAGTCATTTGCGGGAGTAGTGGACTTAAGGAATGGATAATCCGGATCGGAGAAGGGGCCCGAGGCTGAGGTAAGAATCAAAATAGGAATAGGATTTTCTTCATGTTACAGTATTTACGCAGTCAACTATTGAGGATTGCAAAAGAAAGTTAGAGGCATTTCCCCTCAGAGGATTCATTGAAGTCGCGAGTAGAGTTGATATTTTGCGTATGAAAAGGATTCCTTTGTTTTGAATTAGTGGTAGTGTAGTAGTGAATTGTTAGGAATCGTCTGCCAGTCGCTTAGTCCTACCACTATTCCGCAAATGTACAGCCAAATTGGAGTCACGTCTCAGGCGAAGGATGTTTGCAGACCCAAGTGGTTAACTTCTGGGAAAACCAGCTAATGATTTTGGAGCTCCTCATCGGATTCATGTAATCCCAAAGATGTCATTCTCTCCTTGCACGCTTCCCTCTCATTGATAGAAAATAATTTGCTAAACATTTGTTTAAAAATTATTAAATGTTGGTTTAAGAAAGAAAAGAATTGATAGATTCATAGAAGGAAAAATGTAATAATGGAAATGAAATTCGCACGTACTATTTTGCGTAAATTATTGCGTATTACGGCGTTTATTCATGCAGAATGGTGTCATTTAATTACGGGCCGTGACAAGAAAAGAGTGATTAGTCAATAACCTATTCCTAAAAGATTGACAGGGTGACTTTATTGTCATTTGAAAATATAGAGATCGAATATCGTAATTTTTGCAGCAACAGATATGCATTACGCGTCGAACAGACACACGGCTCTTGAACGTAGTGCTGAGAGATGACTGGCAGTGTCGAAACGTTTTTCTTGAAATTCTCCTCTATCGATATTCACGTGCGCTGCCAAACGAAGGATTCGCCCCAATAAACTGCGAGAGATACCGCGACAGTAACTTTTAACAGAGTCATCCGATATATGTGCATTACAATTCAACAATATCAGAGTGCAAAAGCAGACGTGTAAGAGGACGCCTCGGCAGCTTAACTGGCCAAAACACTTCACCGGACATCGAGAGGGATCCGTGTTCGAATCCCGGTCGAGGCGAATGATTTTTACACTTTGAAATTGAAGGACTCGCATTCAGTCTCCCGAAAGAGTTCATTCGGGCCGGGCGCGCTAGATGGAGCGGAAGTTCTGGAGCGTTTGGCTGGCTGACCACCATTTTGTACCACCGACCGTCCCTCATTCCAAATCATCTTACACCCCCATTCCATGCCCCTCCACCCCTTGAATGCCTGGAACCCTTCTCCCCCCTGCCCTTCAGAAACCCCTGGACACTCCGAGGGAACGCAAAGAGGAAAAAAGAAACGACGTGCATTGTGGGGGCAAATGGGATGGAGGGAGCCCCGTTATCATTTTCCGACGTATTTTTTCCCAGGGGTCGTTTGGTTTGTAAAGGGGTGGGTGGGGTGGGGGCAGTAGGGGAAGGAAGGGGAGGCGGAGGGTTGGATGGAGAGACGAAGTTAATTAAAATGCTTTCGGGGTGTGCGGCGGCGAAAGTTAGTTAGTTTGCACCGAAAGCTCACTCGCCAAGGATTTATATGATTTTTGCCCCTAAACCACATCACATGCCGCAAATAAAAAAAGCGCTTCATTTCCTCTCCCGGGGATTCCCGGACGGGGTGGACGGGACCCGTCCGAAGGGAGGAGAGTGGAGTGGAAACTTTTTTAACCTCTTCACGAGTTGACAGGCGAAGTGAAATTCACTTTTTTATATTTCACCAGCGATTCCCATGATTTTTAACCGGTCCTCCTTGTTAAAGTCTCTCCACTGCTGGCGACAAGACCGAGAAGGTAAGGAAATGGAAGTTTGGTGTTACGGAATGGCCAAAAAGGTGGTGAATTCAAGGGGCAAATTATTGATGAGGATGATAAAATCTACAAACACCACAACGGCATTCGGAAATATACCAATAAGTTTCATGGCAAAACTCTTAAAAACTTGTACATCATTGTTAGATAGCTTTAAAATGGGTCACGCCATTGCTTACTTTGAAATAGCACATTTAAATGGAATTTTATGTGTTTCTATAAAAATGAGTGTATATATATATATATATATATATATATATATATATATATATATATATATATATATATATATTTATATATATAGGTTATTAATATAGAGGTTTTCACCAGGAGGAGGGAGTTGATGACAGGGATGTTTAGTAAGGATATTAAGAAAAGACTCGTAAAAACTTTGATATGGAGCGTAGCTATGTACGGCGTGGAAACTTGGCCATTGAAGCAAAGGGATAGACGTAGACTGGAGGCTTTTGAAATGTGGGTGTGGAGAAGAATGGAGAAGGTAAAATGGACAGAGAAGAAAACAAACGAGGAAGTACTTGGTATTGTGGGCGAAGAGAGGCGTTTGTTGGGAGCAATCCTATGGAGGCAGGAAAAGTAGATGAAGGGGGTATTGACCGGCAGTGGGATGTTGAAGACTGTGATAGAGGGGAGAATGTTAGGCAAACGAGGAAAGGGATGGAACAGGATAGGGGTGTTGGACGGGTTAAAGGGAGAAAGAAAGTACTCAGATGAAGAGGGACCTGATATAGGGTAGGATGCTGGATTTTGGTTTTTGTTAGGAGCTACAAAATATTTATTTAGTAGCTGTCCCTAAAAAAACCAACCTTAACCGGTTGACTACCTAATAATAATAATATTATATATTTTTTTACCGCGGTAGTACAGGGGGTAGAGTTTTCGAATTGTGACCGGAGGGTCCCGGATTCGATCCCGGGCAAGGCACTCTGGGCACCTGCAGCTCCACCCAAGCTATGTAATTTTTCGGGTACCAGATCTTCCTGGGAAACGATAAACGGCACAGGGAAAGGAACTGGCCCCCGTATGGATGAATTTGACACCCCGTCGGGCTTAGTACTGGGTGAACTCTACCATCACCTACCAAACCGACCTTCGGGTTGATTACTGTTTTTATGGTTTTTATATATAATGTCGTAGTTACATCCTAGTATTGTTTTCTATGTGTATTACGAGGGTATGCTGATAAGTGATGCACGCATGCTTGTAGACCAAAGCAAACACAAATAACAGGATCGGGCAAACAGTATTCTTAAGTAAAATCCTTAAGTTTCCAAATAGTATATTTATTTTTCAACATAGTCACCGTTAAGGCTAACATATTACTCTAAATAAGTAACAACTTTTTTCATTCTTTCACTGAAAAACTCTTCCTACTTTTATTTTATCCAGAACTTGACATTTGCCTTCACCTCATCATCCCATGTGTCAAAATACCCTTGAAGTCTCTCTTGAGTTGAGGAAAATAATATTAATCGCAAAGTGCAAGATTGGGGGAATAAGGAGGGTGTTGAATCGGTTCGAATTTCAGGTTTCGCAGAGCCTCTCCAGCTGCACCACGTGAGGTGTGTGGAATAACGCTGTCGTGTTGCAAGATCATTGGCGCCAGTCTGCCTTTACCACGACAAACTCGACCAATATGGTTTGCGATACGCTTTTGAGTGATTCGCGGGACAATTCGAATCAAATCTTCGACGGGTTTGCGATGTATATCGTAGGTGACAGTGATCGGGCGTCCGCTGCGTGTTTCTTCAACAATAATGGCTTATAGGCTCGCAGCCACGTAATTTTACTACCTATCGATATACAGTAGACCTATCCGTAATTTTGGAAAAGGGCATGGCTGCACTTTTCAAATTGCGATGGCAGAATCCTAAAAGGACGTCATTTAATAACTGGTCGAATCCTTTACGTACTATGTTTTCTAAAAATAATACGATGAATTTATTCGATTATAAATAACGACTAATGGCAAAGAAACTATAACGAAATAAGTTATCTAAATCTGAAATTTTAAGACTCCCAGATATTGAAATAAATATCAAAAACCAATAAGAGTTTTTTATTCCTGAAAAACCGAATGAGTAAGAATGGTTAAGAAGGGAAATGATTATTAATGTTATTATTATTATTATTATATTAGCCTATATAAAGAAACATCCCAGGTAGAAGAAAAGTAAGAATGGCAACCTGTCAGTTGACTAGTCTGGTACTTAGGCATGTGGACGTTTGCGATTGATGCAACTTGGCAAATTCGCAGTATTTATTCCTCTAGTGAGCGGCACTTACATTTGAGTACAATGGCACGTAGTGCTAATACGAGCATCATTCCTTGAAGATCGACAAATGATATGGCCATTCAATTTTCACTAATTTTGCTATTTTTGGTTTTGGTGATGCTGGAGATTACCGGACCAAGTTATTACACTTTCTCACTCTCTGCTTCAATATGATGCGGCAAAGTTTCATTTGTGGCAAGAAAATTTTAAAGGAAGCCCCCTCTGTCTTTCTGTAGCATCAAATTTAACCTCGAATGAGCTCGAACGTCTTGAGTCTCAGAACATATTGCGCCAACACGTCTCACGTGCAATATTTCTGTCACCAACAAGGGGCACCCAATGAAGTCCTTAATATTTCCGATTGTGCCCTTTATGTTATTCAGCGGACCTCTCTCGCCGTGGCATCATCTGTGTCAACGTTTAATTCCGTTAGGGCAACGACAGAACATCCGGATTCTCGTTTTTCTCCCGACTGCAGACATTTAAACCCATCCTCCAGCAGTCCTGTAGGAAACATTAGACTTTTTATAAGACTAGCAGCAATGCGCATGCTTCAGCAGTGAACTCGATCAAGCGAAATAACACTCTCAACGCAGCGTCGCGTTTTAGCTCGATCCCTGGCGTTGTCAAACCGAGATGATATTTCACATTGAAATGGTTGCTAATGACGTAATATCATAGTCAATCAACGAAGGTAGTACAACTTATGAAAATAAAGGCATAGAGCTAACAATATACATAAAAATACATTTCTGGCTATGAATTTCATGAAATCAACATTCATTATATCTTTTCGTTGAACAGGTCAACATCTACATCTACATCAATACCCTGCAAGCCATCAAAAAGGTGTGTGGCAGGGGGTGCAGCACCAGGAGGAAAGGGTTAGGGATGAGGGGGTTAGGGTTTTTCAAATGGATGGGGAAAGGTAAGGGGAACCTGCAAAAAAAAAATGTAAATATAATCGTAAAACCATGCGCAGTCGCTACCTTGTAGGTTAATACTTATTATGTCGAGCCGGCTCCTGGGGAATTCGATTACAAGAATTCTGGTATCTTATTGTTCTTGGAAAAAATGACCATTTAAATCTGTCTGTCCTGCAGTCAATCTCTCTAATCTTATTTTGGTGATCCCTCCACCTGTAATACGTTGGGGTTCGTATTATGTTCTTGATGTCATCGGAAAAGGACCCATCTTTAAATGTTTTTAATAAGTTTAATCTATATTGTAAACGTGGCTGTGTAAGGGAATCTTACTTTGGGTCACCAAAGACGTGAAGATGATAGCTGGGTGAAAGGTCCGGGTTGTACGGAGGATGTGTTCCCGGATAAGGCCATTAATCAACTCAAAGGTTTTCCCAGGTAAGGCCATCAATCCGCCCTATCACATCAGGGGTAATGGCTCGATGGGTCTGTGCAAGGGGTGCATCGTCTTTGCAGCGTGATTTGCGCCCTTCTCGGAATCTCCTGCATATGCCACTCGTGCACACTCGACGGGGATATGCAGTGCATGCACCGCCCTGCACAGCAAAGACATGCGATGAAATCCACGTACCCCAGCGCCCTCAGCCACCAGTGTTACAAACCACACCCCTCTGTTCTTCTTTGCTTGCCTCTTCATCTCTACTGCTGGACGAACACAATATACACCAGTCACCGCGCACCGAGGAGGACATCATCACCCGACAAATTCGTGAAGCCTGTGAGCTGTCACTAATCAGTTCTCCTACCACAGCGATAGCAGTATCGCTCCTTGACAACAGTGTTGCCACCTTTCGCGCGGACATCGTGTGATATGGAGGGTGTTCGGTTTACATTTGACTGCCCCTCATAACTGGATTCAAAGAATAACCGTGTATTATAAAGACGTTTTAAAACGGATAAGGATATGATAGACTGGGGCCTTACGTAATTGATGACAAAAATGGTAAAGTCATAAAAACATAATAACAGAAATAAGCTCTAGATGCAATTTTGTGGGAGAATAGTATGTACTGAAGGCATATGAATAAGCTTGGGTGGAAACTTTGGATATGTGGGAGTGAATAAGAAGGAGAAATGCGACATGGATGTAAAGGAAGACAAGTGAATGAGTTGGTGCTCTCGAGGAGAGAAAGATTACGAAGAAATTTGGAGGTGGTGGGCGAGGGGGCGCGGGAGATACGGAGGGGCGGAGGTTTGAGGTTGAAGTGCAGAGGGACGCCGGGGAGAAGAGTGAGGTCGAGGGAGGAAATGAAGGGGCATTTATGATGTAACTGAAGGAGTCATGCTGGGCGCTACAAGATTTGCGTAAAAAGTTTCGGAAATTTCCTGATTGCATTTCACAGCGCGCTCGACCACGCAGACTCGGTGGTGATGGGGGTCTGACCTTCAGCACGCTCCAAGCGCCAATCTCCTGCGAACATTCCTTTAATCTAGATCGTGTCTTGAGAGGACCCCGTCGAGTGGCTCGGTGCAAGCGGAAAATGTAGAGAACGATTGAACAACGGTATTGCAATCAAAGTTTGCATTGCACTGGTAAAATTGGAGACGAAGGTATTGGACAGGATTTTCTGAGCGTTCAAGGATGAAATTATGCCAAAAACTGCATTTTTAAAATCCCTCGAGCTCTTCAAAGATGGCCGAGAGAGTGCGGAGGATGAACCCGGCGCTGAGCCACCGTTGAAGTCAAGAACCGACAACTAAGTGTGCGACGAGTGAGAAGTGAAGTGCTGAATTCAGATCGTCGGTTAACTGTGCGCCTGATCGCAGATCGTATATTAGCATTGAAAAGAGTGTAACAGTGCACACCATTATGAAATAAAATTTGGCGATGCCAAATATCTGCGATAAACTCATTGTGAAGGTCTTTGGACGGACGACCAAGAGCAGAGTCGATGGTCTCCTTGCAAAGAATGTCATCGCGACGATTTCCCACCCCCTTAGAGTCTCGACTTGGCTCCAGCAGACTAATCCCTATTCCCAAGAGTGATATCCTCCCTCATAGGACACCACCATTTGATCCTGATTGCCATCACAGAAGCTTGCCCTTAAGGGACCCTTAAGAAGTACCCTTAAGGACCTTTCGGAATCCGCCTGAGAGGGAGCCTTTGAGTCGTGCAAAAGCCACTGGCCAAATCGCGTCGACGCTCAAGACTTTGAAGAAATTTGAGGCATTGTGGGAATGTGTAAAATGAAGATTTTTTCAGGTAATGATGCCAATACTTTTTATACAAACTCTGTATGAAAGGAGGCTGCAATTACATGGAGCTGAAGAATGGTTTAATTGAATTATCAGTTTTTATTCTTGCTTGCTTGGCGTGCTAGTAATGGTAAAAATAGTCACACAGACCAGCAGGAGAGCTATCCAGCAGGAGAGTATGGAAAGTGCCCCGCAAAGGTCAAAATGAATACAAATATCCTAATTAGTATGTCAAATTTAACTTTATTACAAATTTGTGACCCCAAATTAAATAAAAACTAAATTAGTTGAAATAATTAAACAATAAATATCAAGGTCTGACTCCCATTAAATTATATTGATACTCCAACAAATATTTACTCTTAATTTCATTCCTCTTGCTGCTAAACCAAACTTCAGCCTGCATTCATAATCACACACGCACACTTTCATATGTATGCACAGGTACGCATTATGGAAACATTTGTGAAAGCGGGACATATAGGGTGTCTCACACCCAGCGTGTCCGTTGAAAATGGGAAATGCATATTTGCAATGGATGAACTATTTCCCCTTTTCCAACCCGAAATGATTGTAAGGGACTGGGAGTGAGGCCTGGCACAACTAATTGACACATAGATTGATTGGCGCAATTGGAAATAAGGGGAGATAAGTGTGCGTTTCCCGAGTGACCTCTCGCGTAACTGCATTTCCTCGTGTGGTCAGAGGGGGGAGGACCAGAGTGACCACAGCCAGGTGCCGAGAGGCCGTCCAAGAGAAGGAGGCAGTTGCTACGTGCCGAAATTGACCACCGCTCGACCATTTTGCATTGTCCATTCCCCGTTCCTCTAGGGAAATGGCAGTGATTAGATTCGCAATTATCTCACCACCCCCCCTGTGATTTGATATTAGCCTAAGCGAAGTGACGACCCCTGGTGTCAATCAGGCATTTTATTTTTAGATGGTAATGATAATAGTAATAATAAATGTCGTCTAATTGACGTAACTGAAAAGTGCCGATTCGAATGCAGGTATCATTAAAGTGCGTAATTACCTTGATTTCCATGAAGGGCCAAGTTGGGCGACTTTGGTCGTGAGTGTGAGTTTTGAGGTAGCCAAAATATCCAATTAAAAATCTCACGCAGCGGAATAGAACGTTTGCTGGAAAGCAATGACGCAAACTCAAAAATAAACTCAACTTTCCTGCGAGAGATAACTTATCCTGTTTAGTCATTATACGTACACTCGTTTTGAATTGGTGAGGAAATTATGACACATTGGACACGTGGCTCGTATTCAGGCGCTAAAGCTTTCGGCAAAGTATCGCATGCCAAGCTACTCGCAAAACTAAAAGCCAATGAATGCATATAAAAATCCTGGGCTGGATGAAAACATTTTGGAATGGCCGCGTGCAAAGGGCAGTCACAGATGCTGTTAGCTCTAATGCACTAAAATTCACTTCAGGTGTTCCCTACGGAAGTGTTATCGAATCTCTTCTATTCCTTCCGCATGATATTTACGTTAATGGCATTAACTGCGTCGTTAATAGTAAGATAAGCCCATTTTCCAACGACGGAGTGTTTTACAGAGATATCCATAATCCTGAGGATTCATGTAAACTTGATGCCATACAACGTTGCTGCGACACATTTCGCGTAACCTTGGACGCATATGACCCTGGCACTTCGAGTACATGCACTTAAAAAACAAGCCAAATTACAGGGGAATTTTATTTGCTGTTTAAAACAAAGCTTTCAAGAAATGCCCCCTGCGTCTTTAGAGAAAATTTGACCATCAGCATTGAACCACTTTTTCCAGCTTACGGCGTATTAAACTAGTTAACTAGCTATTCAAGTACAAATTTGTTTGCTTTTTATTTAACTTATTATTTAAGTATTAAATATATAGCTGAAACCTTGGATTATTTGTATTCAACATTGCTTTACGGAGAAATTAGGAAGCTTTTTAATTACGGGATTAAAGTGCTTAAGTAGAAATAACAGAAAATACAAAACATTGCAGCTTTCGATAAAAATAAATAAAAAATACGTTAATTTTAAAACAGTCGGGGCTGAATCAAGAATTTCAAAATCGATAAAAATCTAGGCTTTTACTCTGGCATCAAATCTTTCGTGAGGTTCCCTCATCAGAAGAACATACGGCAGGCCTTTAAGGAGCTGTGTTTCATTGGACTAGTTTTATGCAAATGCAACGACAATGTTAAGAAAATATGTTTCTCAACTTTAATTTGACCGTATTTGTAATGTGAGGGGGGGGGAGTAATTTGAATTCATTAGACAAAACGTTGATTTAGGAATTGCTTCACAGCTGCTAGGTTTGCTGAAATTAGCTGAAAGAAGAGAAAGTAAGTGAGCGAACTGTTAAAATGTGCGCTGTAAAAGAAAATTTCGCGAGTTGTGAACTACAATCTGCGATTATGGATTTTCACTGGAGAAAACCACATACCAATTGAAATTCATGGGCAGCTTGGTACGGAGTGTAAGGAGATTGAATAATGAGTGAAGGCAGTGGAGTGAGGCAGTGGTGCATTCAGCTTAAAATGGCCACAGCACCAATGTTCACGACGAGGGCACCGCAGTGATCGGCCAAGCCTAGTGACGACAGATGAACCGACGGTGAAAATCAACAAAAATATTCGCGAAATTCGCCAATTTACGATTACGGATCTCTCCCTAGATGCTGTTTGCAACGCAGCACTTTGAAAGTGACACAGTGACAGTGCATTCTAGAGAGTAAACAAGTGATTATAATGCAAGACGGCAGATTTCTTCAGAGACAGAATTGAAAAAGGCTCCTATATCGCTGTGATAAATGTCTCAATTTGAATGGCATCTATGTAGAAAAATAGCTTAAGAATGTACGTTTGTAATGTATATAGCACAATTTTGTCTTGTTAATATGTTCATATTTTATTTCAAAACGTAAGTTACTTTCTGGTCCCTCCATGCTGGCAACTCGCGGGATCATATAATGGAGCGCCCATTTTAATAGCTGTGAGCAAAGTAAAAGAACCACAGTCTGCACACACACTACCACCACTGCAGGATGGATGCGTAGTACTGAGTGTGGGGACGTTTGGACACCAAGATGGTGGCTCTAGCCCGGCCCACCGCCAATCAGCCCAATCACCTTACACCACGCCGAGGCAGGACCAAGGAAGGCATGGATTCTGGAGGAAGGATAATAAATATCGATAGATTGATTCCGATATGTGGTTATGAGGGAAATGGAGACATCATTTGAGGTGATGAGAGAGAAGAAATTGGCGAGGGGTATCATGGGGCGTTAAGGGAGAGAGGAATTGTCTGCTCGAGATATAAAGGAGACAGATGGATTGAGAGAGTGAGTGATGAATGGAGATGTGGCGGGATGCTGAAATCTGTTATAACGGAGCAATATCCGGTGGACAGGAGACGGACATATTTACTCTTCGATTCCTTTCAATACATATGTAAGTGAAGGCCTCGGATGTCTAGGATGTGAGAGGGCTTCTGTAGATTGATAATCTTCCCAGTGGGCAATTCTACGCATACATCCTGAACAAACTACGGCAAAAGATACTCCAAAAAGGCCAGGTTTGGCAAGGAGGGAAGTCATCTTTCATCAAGACAATGCACTGCCCACACACAAGTGTCGTTGCCATGGGAAAAATATGTGAACTAAGATATGAACGATTGACACATCCGACTAATTCGCCTGATTTGGCTTCATTAGACTTACATCTCTTCCCCAAGCTCAAATTTTTTCTCGGTTGATGGAGATTCTCTTCAAACAAGGGACTAACAGCCGAAGTAGACGGATAGTATATAACGAAGGATCTCAGGTAGCAGGATCTCAGCTAGAAGGATCTCAGCTAGCTGGCCTGAAGGAATCTAATTTTCGAGATGAAATCAAGACATTGGAACATCGCTGGACCAATTGTATTAATTTACAAGGGGACTACATTGAAAAACAATTAAGTTTCACTGAGGTAAGTCGTTTATTTTTATGCCATTCCTTAACTTTGAAGATTACCCTCGTAATATCCGTTATGAATTGTTCCTCCCCGCTGAGTATCGCGTGTTTAATATTCAACATCCTGCTTGCTCTTGGAGAGGAGTGATCTACTTTTATCGGTGTTTTTTCATCCCCACTTTGCAGTTTCGTACAATTAGGTTTAACCCTAAGCAGCTAACACCACTATCATTCACTCTTATGAAATCAGCCGTAAAAGTCTTTCGATGAAAAGAAAGGGTCTCATCTGTATCTTAATCTACATAATACCGCACAAACCTTCGCGTGTGGCAGGTGGTGTTAGGTCACGACCAGTAAAAAGGGCTAAAACCAACAAATTCCTGTTCCTGGGATACTGTTCACTGAGGCGCATTTTTTCTCGGGGCGATTCAAGCTTCGTTCGATATTTTTTTCCATCCGATGAGGGCGAACAGGTGCGACTAAAATATCATTCTTTATCCTGCGAGACGAGAAGTCTTTACTACGGTGCCTAACAGACACTGAGTTTGAACCCCTTGGATCCTCCTGAAATACTTCGATGATCGTTAAGACGAACAAATGGTAGGGTCCAAGGTATTTTAAACATTAAAAATTCATGGACGACAAAAGGGCGACCGTTGCATCGCAAGGCTAGGAATCCACCCAGAGCAACGAGAAGTAACTCCATCCGTATAAGTAAATAAACACAGAAGAGAGACGTACCCTCATCCGATCGTTGGCTGGTTACTTATTCAGAGAGTCGTTTAACGACTCAAACGATACGTTGACAGCAATTGAATTTCTGGGAAGAATGGGGAACAGAAAAGAGAGAGGTTACATTACGGACCGAGTACCGTATAAAAATTGCATAACCCATCCGTTTAAGAATTCTAAAGCAAATAAAGAATATGAGAGGGCCACTCGCGTCTTTACCCTCGCACTCGGCGAAGTAACAAAAAAGACGCGAGACGGGGCGAAGACGGAGACTTCTTGACTGCCACCTGATGTTGGATACAGGAAACACAAATTGCGGCGGCGTCCTCTTCCAGAAACGCGCACGGCGTCCCCTACAAACGTTTACTGGAATTATAAAGAAAAACGCGTAGTTTAAATGCCTCCGAGGCTTAAAAGAGAGTTCGTGGAATGAAGAATGACGCGGCGAAGGGAACTGGCGAGATGGATGGATGGACGCGTCGCCAAGAGAAAGGCGACAAAAAGGGAATTTTTCAAGGGAGAAGTATTTTTTTAATGGCTTGACGCCAAATCACCTCATCCGCTGTCTTTTTCTGTCATTCATTCTCAAATTCCTTTTCTTAAAATGAAATGGAGCATCTGTTGCTTTTCGAGAAGGGGGTTAAAGGTAAGCTGATGAAAGGATTGAGCTAGGAGATGCTGTAAATAAACCCAAGGATTGAATTGGCCAGAGGTGGTGATATGAGTGTGATTTTCGGTGTCAAAAATTTTTTTGAAAAAGTGAGTTAGCAATTTTTAAGGATCTCATCGATATTAAATATCGGAAACACCAATTAGTATAGTTTTAATGTTCATCGATCAGCCGTCGGAAATGAAGACTCTGAAATATATTCTTTTCGCTGGTTTGCTCTCATTTCTCCTGGCCATGTCTGTTTTTGAATGGATAGCAACGCCAATTTCCATCGACCTGTCGTAAAATATAATAAAGCACTTCACTTAGACTTTCAAGAAAAAGGAAATAATATGTTATTCACAAATCATTAGCAATCCTAATATTCCAGATAGACCTTTCATAAGAACCAATTTTAAGTAATGGTTTTGACAAAAGATCTAGGGAGAATTCGAATTTAAAAGTTTTTCGTAGAGAATTTCCTCGCAAGGTTTATATTATACGATATTTTCTATAAGATTTCAACGCTTGAAGAAACGCGAACGTGAGTAAAATCTAAATTTGCGAGATAAAACTTGATTAATTTTTCCAAATGAACCCATTACGCCCATTTCAAGCGATGCCGTCAGTCTTTTGCGATTGTTATCCGTAAACAGGAAAACACGGTTCGAAGGATTAAATTATTCATCATCGGAGCATTCGGTATTGTCCTTTTGCGGCGCCGTTCTCCTCTCGCCAACTCAGCAATAAAAGCTTCATCTAAGGCAAAAATTATAAATTCCGCTCCATTACATATGCGAGGCCCTTTCACGGAAAAAAATCCATAGGCCGAAAGAGAACTGAGCTTCCTCTAGGGATTTCCAACAGCACAACAACCCATCGAAAGAAGCCCTACAATTTCTCTCACGTCTGAAAGATCAGGGATCCCTTAATAAACAAAAAAAGACACATGTGCGTCGAGGCTAGATATCCCCCCACTCTCAATTGTCCCGTTTACCTCCGCACGCCTTCCTCTTGAAAATATATCCCAAAATACAACGTGTTGTTAGCCCACATTTAAAGTGCCACCGCACACTTCAAATCCCTCTTACCCCGCCTCCCTTCTAGGCACAAGCGCTCGCATCCCTTCCCGTCTCGGGACCGCCCTCCCCAAAGGGCACCAAAGGAAGCCTCCCGCACCAATTGCACCTCCGCACGCACGCACATCAAAACCGACTTCTTTGTTCGAACTCAATTTCGATCTCACGCACGCCCGGCTGGCGGTAAAAATGAAAAAATTGAAAAGAAAGTCGTGCAACTACGAAACACTATCGGTAAGATTGCCCGTGCAGTCGTAAAATAAGCGCATAATAACTGTTAGAGGGAAGAATTCTGAGAAAGCAAGGTGGGGGGTGAAAATAAAATGCATTTAGATGGAATTAAGGGAGGTGGAAATGGCACAATCCTAATGAATTAATAAATGTATAATGGGGTTGAATGATATTTTCCCTCGCGTTACAAAATGCGAGTTAAGGAGTAGGGTAGTGAACATAGAGTGACAAAGGACTACTGATGGTAATGCTAACTCTGAGAAAAAAATAAATGCTAAAAAGCAAGTACCATCAATACTTCTATCTTTAGCCTTTACCTTTTTCGGAATAGGAGCTAAAACTGATCTCACAAAGTCTTCCAGCCAGATTCCTTCCTCATAGATACTACAAATCAGCCCATATATCCTCTTCCTCCCACATTTTCCTAAGCATTTTAAAAGTTCCGCGGGAATGTTATCCACCCCCACGGCTTTATTTAGTTTCATCTCCCTCAATGCTCTTTCTATATCATTGTCAAGTATGCCTGGACCTAAGCTATCTTCCTCTACGTCATGTTCCTTTTCAATGTCTAACTATGTTGGGCTAAGCTCTTTACTATACAGTTCTTCTATATATTCCTTCCATCTCTCTTGGATCTTTACTGCGTCAACTATTACCTTACCCACCTTATCTCTAACTGTTAGCAAAGCTCTTCCTTTCTTACTTCCCGTTAAAGATTTAACTTTGCTATACAGCGCACCGATTTCACTCTTCCTCTGCAGACTTTCCATATCCTCTTCCAAGCTCCATTTTATTCTTTGGAACAAAAAAAGTGCGGCTGTACCCTATCGAGGCCGTGGGTTGGCTGGGGCAACGTCCAAGAGATCATTCGGGATTGCCACTCGAGCAGCCGTCTAATATTATGCCAGCACCTTGAGGACCATCTTAGGGCGCCCCACTCTCTTAATCTCCTTTTAGAATGCCATACACTGTTGTTTTCGGAATATTCCACTCCACTGCCAACATTCTGACACTCAAGTGTGGATCGGAATTGAGCAGTATTATCACTTTTTGCACATTTTCGTCGCACTCTGTAGTCACGGACCTCCTCGCCATCAAACTCCACTCCAACCTCCCGGAAAACCTAGTGACAGCGGTAAACCGTTTTTGGGGCATTTCTTCGTCTCATTAAGCATTGTTAACCTTTGTCAAAGTCTCCGAACCCGATTTTCCAAGGGTAACGCAACATTCCATCGTGTATCGTTGTTCCATGGAGCATGGCATCGTAAATTTGGCTACGCGACCTTCGAACGAGGTTCCAGTCTAGCAGTGATTGCCACACCGTAACGGCCTGCAAACAACTGACGCGCGATTCTTTGCTCACCCAAAACCTCCCTTCACTCTTCCCGTCACAAATCGCACCACTCCAGCGTTGACGTGAAAAGTTGTTCTATTTATTTTTGGGATAGTCAAAGTGCAATTATATTTGTAAGTGGTCAATCCTGTTTATTAGAACATTTATGTGCTTGCTTTCTAGATTTCGAGGTGTTATTTGGCACAGTATCTATAATTATTATTGTTAGGAAATCTACCGGTTATACTAGGGTTTTGGATGGACACAACTACCAAATAAATATTTTGTGACTCCTAAGAAAACAAAATCCAGTGATCCAGTAAAAGATGTGTGAGTATATACACATATACTCACATATCTATATATATATATATAAATATATATATATATATATATTTATATATATATATATGCTGTATAACACGGAAGTGCCGAATAGTACAATACACAGTAACACACAATATAGAAACACAAAAAAAAGAAGAACACTCACACGTATTTTCTTGATATTTCGACGGAAACATTCCGTCTTCATCTGAAGATATAGAAGTAAAGCTTCTATATCTTCAGATGAAGACGGATTGTTTCCATCGAAATATCAAGAAAATACGTGTGAGTGTTCTTCTTTTTTTTGTGTTTCTATATTGTGTGTTACTGTGTATTGTACTATATATATATATATAGTATATATATATATATATATATATATATATATATATATATATATATATATATATATATATATATATATATATATGTATGTATATATATATATAAATTAGGAGAAAATAGGAAAGGTATGGCCAAATCTGGTACATATAATTTATGGACATTAGTACGAAAAAAGGAAATGGAAGGAGGAAAATTTCGCCCTCTGACTCATTTTTAGGAAGAATTGTCAAGAAATGGAAGTAGGATCGCTAAGCCAAAATATCGCAGGATCGGAAGATGGCGATTCCTCCGTAGGCTGTCCACTAGTTCCACGTACGACTATCAAAGCAGCCGGCAATCCTGACAACTCTGGGCAGCCCTGGATGAACCGAGGCAGTGTTTGGGCGGTGGTGAGCGCCGACCGACATTCATTTAGTACGGTGAGCGTCGAGGATGCCACGCATGTTCTGTGCCACCCCTGTCACGTACTCCTTTCTCCCGCACGTCCTGAGCGCCGGGCCCGCCGGGGATGGGGTCGAACTATTTTCCCTTCGCATGGGGTTGCGAGCGGGCATGTTATTTAGCAGCGCCGGGAGGTAATCTCCGGTCTCGTGAGGACGGGACTCCGCGGCGGGGAGGCGAAAGGGGAGCGCTCGGATGCAAGCAAAATTGTTCCGAGTGAAACGGGCGACGTGATCATCCGAAGGCCCGAGCCTATTTCCCTTCCGAGAACAGACGCGTGTTGGATGTGACTCCTCCGGAACGATTCTGTGCGTATATTTGGGTGTGACTACGGCCCCTCAGGTCATCAGGAGGCGAGGTGTCCTTTTTCCGCAAGGCATTGCAATTCACACCGCCACCTTGAGTCCTTTTTGTAGCCAGCGGTGGTCCACGCAATCTGGTACAAGTGGACAAGTAGAGTCCATTTATATGAATTTTATCGCGAGAGAATTCACTCCCCCATACCGGCCGACTGTTCGTATATGCAGAACAGAGTAATATCGAAATTGCCTTTTGGAAATCGTGCGCTCCGAGTTCGAACCACGCCCTCCCACGGATTCCCTTCCACGCCGTCCAACATTCTCTAGTTGCATTATACACTTTCGCATATAAAAGGGAAATGTCGAAATTTTCCATTTGTTGTCCCTTGTTTGCATTTTGCTACAAAACATTTCTTACCAAATGCTTCACAGGAAAGGATAATTTGGCATTTTTTGGACTGACTGAAATAAATAATATTTCTTTAGGCCGTAAAGAGTTTTTCCACACTACTGTAAAAGGAAGAAAATATGGAGGGGAATATTAAGATTGGTGGTGTGATTTATTAGGGGAAAGTTAATCCCTCGCCAGCGATCAGGCACAGATTCCAAATGCTTAGACGTTCACATTTACACAGGGGAGATGTTTCCAGAATAAGTTTACAAAACCATTGTAAAATGGTGTAAAATACCATTCACGGCTTAAGGGGATATTATGTAATATAGTCAATCGCAAACTCGCCACATTTGAAATGTGTAAACACATCCCTTACACAAAGTCCACGGAAACTTAAATAGTGAAATTGGTATTTCCTCTCATCTTGCTTTCTCTCAAGTATCGGTAATTCATTGAACCAGTGACATGAATCTATTTAGTAAAGCTTTGAAACGTCTTTAATTCAATTTATATTTGCTCACATTATCACGGAACTCGTCTCGATAAAAACAATAAATTTCCTCTTCCTTGACCCAAAGATCTCAGGTCTTGTACGGGAAATTCCTCAACAAGACAGAAATTTTAATCAAAAAACAATAATGTAATCACTTCGAACATTCAATATACTATGCTCAATATACTTCGAACATTCAATATACTATACTATATAGTATGCTCATATTTGGTATTAATAATAACATAATAATATTGTATACTATTTTAATGCAGTTAGACTATTGAATGATTGAAAAATTTATTGAATTTCTGAAAAAACAGACATGATTATAATACGATTCCTTCGCATGATTAATGAAAAAGTAAATCCAAAAATACAGACGCTTCTCGGCTCTCTGGATTGAGATCAAAAAGGGGGTTTTTAGACTTCCCCGATTCGTAGGAAAACAACCCCTCGAGTCCGCCAAAGAGGCCTCTCTCTCACACATATTTTCTATTTAGGTAATCTACCGATTAAGGCCGGTGTTGGATGGACACAACTGCCAAATACTGTCAGATGTCGTTACTATGCCACCTCGCTACTATGCTGCTATTATGCCTTTTTTGCTTGGTCCCGACAAAATTAAATAGAAAATAAATTTACCATGCCACCCCCTACTCTCGCTACTATGCCACTATTGGGTGACTGTTAAAAGGCACGAGTCGTGAAAAAGTCTGCATTTCTGCGCAGTGCTCCATTATTACACTCTTGTGCCGAAGGCGAAGCAACGAACTACAGTCCAGCTGCGCACAACATGACTCAATACGTACGTGCACAACAGTGGTATCAATTTTTTTTAAATTCAGCCAATGATATCAGCTCAGAAACACAAGTGAACCGACTTTCCGTTGAAGGAGAAAAAGGAGATCATCGATGCCTCGAAGATGAAGCCGAATCAGTCCAAGTTGGTCAGGGAGATAAGCAAGAAATGGGGCATTGAAGTTAAGAGGGCCACCGTGAAGGGCATTCTCAGCAAGAAGGCTGCAATCGAGACTGCAATCAAAGCTGGAGTTCCATCGAAGCGCATGAAGTTGACGCACACTCACAACCCAAAGCTTGATTAGGGAGTGGACTCATGTGGCTGAAGCAAGCAAGAGGACAGGATCTGCCTGTCATTGGCGATCTGATCAAGGAGAAGGCGATGAAACTGGCCGAGCTGATGCACATCCCAGACTTCATGGCGAGCGACGGTTGGTTGGACGATTTCAAGAAGCGCCACGGCATCACGCTCAAGACAGACCAGGCCGAAGCCGGAGCGGTGGATTTGCAATCCCTTTTTGAGTGGCACCAACAGGTTCTCCGGCCCTTACTCAGGCAGGTCTTTGCAGACGACGTCTTCAACCTAGACAAGTCTAACTCGAAGGCATCGATGACGGCGGAGCCTTTCGAGGAGATATTAGGTGCTTGGGACAGACGACTCAGCCTGCAGGAACGTAGAGTGCTGGTCCGTCTCGATAGTTTCTCTGGCCACCCTCCTGAGCTCCAGCTGAACCATATCCTACTGGTTTTCTTCATACCTAACATGACAGCCAATTCGTAACCAATGGATCAAGGAAACATAAAGAACCTCAATTGCAACAACAGGAAGCTCCTGCTATGCCGGCGGCTTTAGGCCATGGACGAGGGAAAGGAATTCAAGTTCACGTTGCTCGACCCTCTACACGTCGCCCAGCGTGCTTGGTAGCAGGTCGATAAGTATACGATCAGGAATTGTTTTGCAAAGGCCAAGTTCATCAAAGAGATCCAAACTGAGGCACCGGATGCGGAGCTGCTCGAGATCTGGGAAGCTCTGCCTGCCGAAGAAAAGATACAATAGAATGGGGAGATCGAGCTGCCTGACTTTCTTGAAGCCGACGAGCACCTCGCGACTGGCGGGTCTTTCACGCTGGAGGAGATTGCGGAGGAGATGCTGTGCAGTGTGGAGATGGTGGAAAGAGAAGATGACGAGATACCTGTCGAGGAAGCCCCACTACGCTTGGAGCACCGTCCGGAAATTCATACAACAGAGAATCGGGAAGCCCGGTGTGATGCAAGTGTGCGATCGGCTAAAGAAAGAGATGCACAAGATCCGCCGAAAGAAGATGCGCCAGCCGACAATTCTTAAGAGTTTTGGACTGATGGATAACTTGAGAAAATAAAGCCATTTTTACAAACCCTCGTTACTATGCCACTGTAGCTCGTTGCCTACAGGTGGCATAGTAACGAGATTTGACTGTAAATATCTCCACATAAAACACAATCCAGCATCCTGCTCTGAAATAAGTCCCTGTGTACTTCCTTCCTTCCTTCATCCCGTCCAACATCCTTATCCTATTGTTACCACTTCCTCGTTTGCCTAACATTCTCCCCTCTATTACAGTCTTCAACATCCCGCTGCCGGTCAATACCCCCTTCATCCACTTTTCCTGCCTCCATAGGATTGCTCCCAACAAACCCCTCTCTTCGCCCACCATACCAAGTACTTCCTCGTTTGTTTCCTTCTTTGTCCATTCCACCTTCTACATTCTTCTCCACTCCCACATTTCAAAAGCCTCCAGTCTACGTCTATCCTCCTGCTTCAATGACCACGTTTCCGCGCCGTACATTGCTACGCTCCATATCAAAGTTTTTACGAGTATTTTCTTAATATCATTACTCAACGTCCCTGTCATCAACTCCCTCCTCCTTGTGAAAGCCTCGTTGCCTAGCGCAATTCTTCTCCATGCTACTTTGACCGTGTTGGTCCAACATACTTCGGAGATACGTAATGCTTGCATAAGAGAATATATAAGTCATCAAATGTTTTGTGGGCAATTATTTACTCAATGCTTGAGCGAATACTTGTAACGTGAGCACTCATATTAAAGTCGCAGGAAAATTGAAACTCTGCGTCGACATACTCGTTTCCCCGTCTGCCGTCACAGAGTGTCTGGCAGGTAATTCCGGGTAGGAAGCCATTAAGAGAGGTTTGTGGAATAGCCAAGAAAAATATAGGAAGATTTAGTATTATTTCAACACCGATTATTTTGAACTGTAGCAACGTTTTCTTATAAATGTGCAATTGAGATTTAGTGAGGAGAAAATTAATTTCACATAAACATTTCTACAGAGCTCGTCTTTTCCAACAGATTCCTAACTCTGTCTGTTTACCAAATGATTCCACCATATTTAAGCTGTTTCCGGATGGCTCTCTCGCTGTCACCGTGAATCTCGATTGATATGCATACACACAGAAATCAAGCGGGCTCAATACTTGGCGCCTTCATTGGTTCCCATTCCCGGTTTCCCAACAATTATTTCTTTCTCTTTGCGCAGGTTCTAGAGATTTTTTACTGCTTTCTTCCTTTGATTATACCCTGATGAGATAATTCTCCTCCACAAAAGTCATTCCTCTTTCGATGCCCTTATTGCTGGCAAATTAATTTTCACTCTATATCCTTTTGGTTAGTAGACTCTCTTCTGTAAGTGTGTAGAGATGAAGTTTTGGAAAAACAGCAACTCCCTCCTGAACCCCTTTTGCATCAGGGACACATTAAATGGATTGTGTAGACTCAATTAAATGCTCTGGCTCACGACCCCTCCTGGGTGAAACACAAACGAGGAATATGTGGACGACGAGCTAGCATCAAGATTTATTAGAAGAATAATTTGTGAATGCGATGAAAAGATAAAAAAGAAATGTTATCCGCCGCTGATTAGACCTCATTTAGAATATGCTGCAAGTGAACCTGTTGGATCGTAGTTGGGGTGGGTTGTTGGACCCTTACGAAGTTGGATGAATTGCCGGATCGGACCGCGAGCAGCATACGGGAGCTACATTTGTAAATTGTTGAAAGTGTATTACAACTCCCATCATACGACAGTAGGAGAGATCATGTCGATAAAATTAGAGAGATTAAGTGTAGAACAGATACATTTAAGATGCCATTTTTTCCACAAAATATGAGGGATCAGAATAACATTGTCCGACCGCGGTAGGGTCATGTTCGTGTTTAAATTAGTCTGGTGTGATTTCACCCCCTGTCACTCGCCCTAGTGGTGGCTTGCAGGGCGGTAAAAATATAAAATGAGTAAATTCCCAAACCAACGCTACTCTAACAGCTTAGAGCACTCAATTTTTCAATACATGTCCATTGCAGCAGATTATTGCATTCCAAACTATTTCCTGACCCACTCAATCGATTTTCTTTTTCCTCAAGTTTTCCCTATTTTTGTGGAATATTTCAGATGTATTTTAGGTATTTATCTTTACATTCCCCATGATATACAGTTACGTTGAGTTAAGTAAAATTTGTTAAATTGCCATTTCTAATGTTCTGGGCGAACATTTTCTGACGTACATATGTTCTCCGCATGCCGCCGACAACCTTCTTGTCGGTCTTTACGCTAATGATCTCTTCACCTACGCCCCACTAATTATTTAATTCGTTGATGAGAGTTATTCACTATCGGATTAAATGCATTTCCTTCGCATTATCCTAATTTTTCTGCATAGGATTCTCCGACGCTCCAGCTGTTCGTTGCATACTTAGCATATTTCACTGATTCTATTCGTCATTCCTCCCCGAAGTCTTCGTTCGAAAACACAAACTTCGGACGCCAAGGTTTCATCTTCGATACAACCCCTCCCGTCTACTTATTTCGAATGCAGTGCACGTCGTCCGCATTGCCCGCTAAGCACTCCACTGCACGGGCGCATCTCGGTGAAATGCACTTTTACGATGATTCTGGAGGTTAGGAGAGTCTTTAGTTCCCCAACTTCATCGGACGCAACTTTAATCCGCACGAAGCTGTTCCAAAGCTGCCCGTAGTTATCGAACGTACAAGTGAAAAGAAGCGCAGTGAGGCATTTTAACGATGTTCAACTGAGGAAAATAAACTTCCAAGAGTTGCGAGGCCCGTCTGACAACGACGAATTACCTGCCGCTCTCGCGCGGAACATCGCATCGCTTCTCCTACGCCTCCATCAGAGTCGGAAAGGGCGAAAACACGCATTTGTATGCGACTCGGCGCCGTTAATTCAACACGTCCGAGTCAAGATTTGAGTAAAGATAGGACGGAAGCGTATCAACTCCGACATTTAACGGTGACGGAGACCCGCTCGCAAAACTCCTTTAGCGTCAAGCGGAATGTTTTCCGGCGCCAAACGCCATCTCGCAAATAAATACGTCCACTTATTACGTTTGTCCGACGATTCATTCTCGCCAAACTGCACGGAGCTGCGCTAATCTCATTCAAACACATTTGGAGCATTGAAACTCACTGCATCGGGCTCAAGAATTCATTTTGGAGAGAAAACTAACACTCTTAAAGGATTAGGGTACAGTATTATTCGAAGCAGTTATCCTTTTTATTTTCTCATACAGTTCAACTTTGAAATCTCAAAAATACAATTATAATAATCTCCATCATATATGCCATGCAACAGACACAAAATACAATTACAGTCAATTTTTATCATATAAACTAATAGTATTAACATTAATTATATCTATTAAATAGTATTAATTAATATATTCCTCTATATATATTATTTGATAATCTACAGTACATATCAATAAATGCAGTGTAGAGGAGTTAGATTTTTGAAACGTTGCTATGATAAACTTAGTAGCGTATCCAAAATATTAGAGCAGCTAAGCTGGGAATCAATCACGGAGCGAAGTTTAAATTATAGATTAGATCTCTTGCATACATTGGAAGGGCGTCTCTTTAGGAGTGATGCTGGAGATGTATTATTACTCCCAGCGTTGTACGATAGGAGAGACCATGTTAATCAAATGAGAGAGAATACGTTTAGAAGAGACAGATTTAAGATGTAATTTTTTCAACGAACGATAGGGGATTACCATAACTTTGGGAAATGAAGTAGCGGAGACCGTTAACTTGATTGGCCCTGGATGTGTTAGGTAGGTAAAAACAATGTGAGAAGTCTAGGGAAGATGGGAAATACAGACTCGGTCTCTTGGGTGTGTTTCGGAAACAGTGATACACCTCCATATCAATTAAACACATACAAAGCAAAAATAAGTAAGGAAATATATTAAAAACGACGTGATCACCATGGTGAGTTAAGGAATAACAGGCACCCTCGGGAATCGTATCTTACACATACACTCAGGATTTTAAAGGCTATCATCTATGCAAGGGACCCGTTAATCTCACATAGGAATAACAATTAATTAAAAACAAAATTACAGAATCAACAAGAAAGGACCTAAGTTCACGTTCGCAGTCACTCAATCATTCGTGTGTGTTAGACCTTTGAGAATCACACTCTCTCAGGGCTTGCAAGGATTTCTCCTATGCCAGTCACTCGTCAATCACAGAGAAATTACAATACGAAACAGAGAGGACTTACGTTGACACTCAATCACTCGGGTATGTTAAACCTTTGTAAATCGCAATCACTCAACCTTTCAGGGTTTACAAGCACTCCTCCTATGCCAGTGACCCGTCATTCATACAAATGAAAACAAAGAACACTCAGGAGGGTAATAGATAGCGGGAGTAGGTAAGTGTCTAGAGAAAACCTGACACCAGGTGTTTCGTCTTCCAAACAACCCTATCCAGAAAAGATCTCAGGGAAGGCTGGAGGCCGGTGGTAGTTGCCTCCCAGCCTTTGCGGACTGCGAAGAGATCTTGATCAAGACTTTGTAAGTTGAAACCTGGGTCTCGGATGTTGCAATATTTGCGGTGAGCAGATTGTTTTCTTTTCCGATTTTGTGTCAATTCCACCTCCTCCCTCTCCCTCCTTCCCTATCTCCGCTCCCCTCTAGCCTCTCCTCTCCCTTTCCTCTCCCCAACCATTCCTCTCCCCCCTCCTCCGCCTCCCGTTCTCCCCTTCCCCTGGCCCCCTTCCCTTTCTCTCACACCCCTCACCTCTACTATTCCAGTAGTCATTACTTCTCTATCTTCCGATGAAGACCGTCGAAATTATCAAGAAATAACGCGTGAGTGTTCCTTTTTTTGTGTTTCTATATTGTTTGTTACTGTGTGATGTACTATTCGGCACTTCCGTGTTACGACTACGAAAGCATGTGTATATATATATATATATAAAATATTATATATATATATATATATATATACATATATATATAATATATATATATATATTATATTATATATATATATATATATATATATATATATATATATATAGTATATATATATACATATACATAATATAATATATATATATTGTACAAGCTAACATATATTGTTCTGCTGAAAGGTGTATTATATAAAACGTACAACCTAAATCGTTTTTTCAACCTAAAGTATTTTTACTAACGGAAAAATAATATTCAACGTCGAGAGATAAGAAATCCGCTCTGATTACATGGGTCTATTTGTCCACGTTCTCCATCACTTCCGACTCTTTATCAATACGCTTCTCTCTGGAGTTTAACCTCCTTCAAGGGATCAAAAGTAACCGAAGAGAGAAAAAATCATAGTTCTAGGGGTGTTTGACCAATTTTTAACTGAAGCAGTGCAATAAACCTCTCTATGATAAGTCCGTTGAAGAAAGTTTGGTTTTCTTGCAGCCAAATGAACACTTCGTTCACTCTGACACGTTTTTGTCCTTTGATGTTTTCCCTTAAGTTTTTCTGCGTCTCACATTGCATAGCCGAGTGCACCTGCCCTCTTTCGGCCTTGGCTCTTTACGCAAAGGTTTCTCAAATTATGACAGAAGCCCTCGGTTTTCATCCACCTCTTCCTTAGTAGTTTGCTTGTCAAATTAGCAAATCATTCAATAAACTTCCAACGTGAAAACTCATTAAAATACATTCACTATAAAGAAACTGGGTCTTACCAAACTGCTAATATTATGATTATTATCAGGTTAAGGTAGGTTTTATATGATCACTACTACCAAACAATCTTGTCTTTCCTAATATAACACGACCCAAAATCCTACTCTACAACAAGCCCCTCTTAACCTCCGTGTACTTCTTTCATTCCATCCAACAAGACTAATATATTCCTGCCTCTTCCTTGTTTGTCTAAGATTCTCCCCTCTATCACCGTCTTCAACATCCCACTACCGATCGATATGTTCTGCATCCATTATTTCCTGCCTCCTTATGATTTCCCCCAACAATCCTCTCTCCTCCGCCACCTAACTTCCTCATTTGGTTACCTTTCCATCCACTTCTCTTTCTTAATCGTCCTCCACACCCACATTTCATAAGCCTACACTTCATGTCCATCATCCTAACTCAGTGACCTGTCTCCGCACCGTAAAAATATATTTTCATAATCTAACGTGAAATGGATGCGCCGAACTCAAATCCATCGAAGGAAACTCTCTTTGCTGGTGCGGGAGAAATCAAATGGGGTCAGCCATACATTTCATCCGCATTTATCATGTGCGAGTGTTCCCTCTCGTCGTTCGAAAACCTCGTGCAGTCCGCGTGCGCCGGGGATCGCGTCGACCAACGCATACAATTATGGTCACAATCACGCTTTCCCGCCAGCCCCTCGCACCACACGCCACGGAACACCGTGCTCCCGTGACGCAAGGGGTCAGTCTGACGTGGGCGTCACTGATTGGAGAACACGACCCGCCTCTTCTAAATACTAGCGTTCAAGCATCAAGTATTTATCAAGTATCATCGACTCATTAATTTCCTTTCTAACATAAAGCCAAATGAAAAAAGTGCGGCACTTGCTTAATATTCTGCGCATTATGTGAACCTAACCAAATAATAAGTTTGTCATACTCATAATTTCTTACTTGCAACCGGGATGCTATCCACGAATATATCTCTTTCAATAATCAAGAACTTCAATGAAGAAGAAAGACAGAACTTGATTGACTGCAAGACAAACTGGTAAAAACGAGCATTAAAATTAAAAAATAGCCTTGTTTTTACTTTCTCTATTAGTTTTCGATACGTGTAATGAGCGTTATAAACATCCGACATAATTGCCGGCAATTGGCACGTTCCTGTAATTTGCCAATGCGATACAATTACTGGAAGATAACCTAGGGAGGATATACTTCGGTGGGTTTAATGGCAGGCGATTATTAATTAGCCTCAAGATTCGATAAGCTTTATTGATAAGTAAGGTGTTGCAATCGCTATTCCAAATTCTCTCTCACCGGCATACGAGAAAATGTGACCTCAACGCACTGCTGACGGCAGCTCCAGGGACTTCGCTCAGAGAGTAATCGTGCCTCAATGATTTTTCATCCACGTTTCCTCACTGAAGATCACGGTGGAATCAGAAGATACTGAATAGTCAGGCCATTTTCGGGAAAAACGGAAACTTTTATATCTCCAACGCACATTCATGCGCGCGAATGTCGATAATCGATTGTAATCATCGGTCGGTGACCCCCTCCCCTCGCTCCGAAAATGGATTCTTGGGCAAGCACCACTTAATAGGCGAATCTGCCCGTTATCGAAATCCGATACACGCACTGCGATAATATCGGGAGCTCACGGGAGAAAGAAAGAAAGAAAGAAAGGAGAGGAGCGCAACATCGAACCGAAACTCGAGGTGACCCACCTGTTCCCGCCGAGCTCCTCCCATTGCCAGGACCCGCGAAGAACTAATCGAAAGAGTTCTCACTGGATGCCTCCGCAGGCACTTAAGACTGGACCAAACTACTGCCGTTGCCTTGGCGACGCGTAAGTAGCCCTCCCTTCTCCGGCGTCCGACAGACGCCGTTTGCACCCAATCCGAATGAATCACTCGTCTAAGAGGGAGACGAGTCAGTCATGCGGCGACCTATTGGGGGAAGTTTTTGCAGATTTTGTTGGTCAGGACCAAAATTCAAAGTGCCTTTTCTAAGATGATCATCAGAGCGATAATTAATAACAAGAGTTGATTCTGAAATGAGTCTATTAGGAAAATCTCGTATGACTGTATACATGATTTGTCGAGTGCTTTAGCCACTTAAGCTACCGAGGCGTCCTCTTAAACTCTGAAATTTTGGGGCTCTTAAATCCCAGTCAAGGCGAATGATTTTTACACTCTGAAACTGTTGCATTGAAATGCACATTAGCGGATGACTCCGTTAAAAGTTACTGTTGCGGCATCTCCCGCAGTTTCTTTGGTACATGATGATAAAAAGTATTGGGGAAAGTTTCTTAAAAATAGTTTTATTTCCTACGTATATTTCTGTAATGCCACCCAATTCTTCAAAGTGCATCCCTTGAGTGCAGACCCAATTTTTCCAGCGGCGTTGGCGAAAGGTGCTTAAGTGTACGCGTGGAAACTTCTTTGACGGCACAAATGGTCCCATGGTGGTGTCCTTTGAGGGTGGATTTCACTTTTATAGGGAATGAGGAATAGTCTTCTGGGGTCAAGTGGTTAGGGGGTTGGGGAATCGTCGCCATGCCGTTGCAGAAGGTCTTCGCAAGCCGACACTCGACTCTGCTCTTGGTCGTCCGTCCAAAGACCTTCGGGATGTAATTAGCGCAGATCTTTGGCATCGCCAAGTTTTCAGTGATAATGGTGCTCACTTTCAACTTATTTCAATGCCAATGCGGTCTTCGATCATGCGCACACTTAGATGAATAAATCTGCATCGTCTGAATTCAGCACTTCACGCACACGTCAAGAAAAAACTTTACCGATACTTCTCATACAATCATTGTATTCTGAAATAAATGTCGCACGGGCAGAGTTAAGATGAGAGTTGGGGGTTAAGCTATTTTTTAACACAACGTAATGAATTTATGGAAAAATGGTAAAAAAGTCGTAGGGATCTCTACCGATTAGTATAAAGAACCAATAGAATATGTACATTCACTATTTTTTATATTATATTGTCATCTAAGTTTTTAAGATAATTTCATTTTTCATTTCTCTCATTCGAGTGTACTTGGGCAAAACGCATGGCGGGGGAAACAGTTTATGACGCAAACTTATATGTAAAACAGCAAGAAACACTCTTTTGCACACTGATAAATACTCTCTTCTTTCTTACTGTCTCATATTTAAGAATTGGACATTTATTGACAAAATTCATTTCACTCACGAGCAACTGCTGAAGTTTAAATCAACCCGTTTGAAGGAGAGTTACTCCTCGTGAAATTCTTCGGGGGAAATGAACCACATATCATGATTAGGAAATTTCCTGCGACATATTATACATACGACGTATTACTCATGCACACAGAGCATATAATGAGTGATTTATACTAAGCTGATAATATAAAGCTAACGCTCGAATATTAAATGAGCTGCTTAAGCCTTTATTGCTGATTCGCCGCGTTGATGAGGATGTATTTAAGCACAAAAGCACGATTTTCCTCCCGAGTTGATTCGATTAAGAATTCTATTCGATGAAAAACGACCTGGTACGAAGGGTTAACTTATTTACGCAACCGCAGCGCCGCTCGACTCAGATGTCTCTTCCTCCTGTCCTCAAAAATCCTTCGCTCCCGCCATGGAAATTAATTCCACCGACTTACAAAAGGCGACCCTCCGGCAATATCGGAGGCGAAGCAAGGGATCGCCTTTTCAGCCATAGTCCCCCGAGCCCAATAAAAGAGCACAGTGGAAAGCGCACCACCACAAACGGAGGAGTAATGGAAGTTCAAAACGAATGCAACATTCGATTGAATTAAGCACAAATTTATCCTGGCAAAGTGGCATAGCAATATTTTACAATTATGTCACAGGAAGTGTTCACTTCAAAGATGTTGTTCCTTGTTTCATCACCAGAGGTGGCGAGGAGTCATATATATCTCGAGAAATCCAATTAACAACGGGAGATCTCAGCGGGTGGGGAGAGTAGAGTAAAAAAAGGAATCCCCCTTCTTCGGACAGTGATGATGCACGAGGGGGAGGGAGGGAGAGCAAAATAACGACGTGGAGAAAGATAAAAACGAGGCGCACGGATGAATCCCGAGCCCATCCCTTCCAATCATCCCAGCCTCTCCACCCGTCCGGGGTATCAGGCGAAACGGCCCGTTTACCCTTCATCTATTTGCTCTCGATCCCCTTAAAAGAGCCCCCCGCCCCTTGTGCCGCTGAAAAAAGGCCGTTTAAGCTGGTTAGCGAAGGGAGGAGGCGGCGGGGGTAAAGGTGGGGGGGAGGGGTGGCCACACATGGAATTCATCCGTGACGGAAGGGGCAGAAGAAGATGCTTCGTCGAGGAGGCGAAGCGTTGTCGAGGGAGCAGGAGGGGGGACTTATAAGAGTGATAAATGCAAAGTGAGTTTTCCGCGAGGGAAAACGAACGCAATGTATTATGTCGCGTTCCAATAACTTTCTTTGCGTGGTTCGGCTATAAAAAGGTTGATTCCGATGCATAGATTTATTATTCCCAGTTGTGCCCAAGCATATTTTAAAAAAATAAATAAATTCATTTCGTTGGAACTAGTTTACCAATCTTGACATTTCAACATAAATAGTAAATATTATAATTGTGGAATATATTTTCCAGAATGTAACCTACGTTTTGAAATAAAATATGATCTTAGAGACATGAATAATTATTATTATATGGATTTGAAAGGCAATTTCTTAAAATATATTTCTACATAGTTGCTGTTTTCAAATTGAGGAATTTATCATAATCTTTATCATAATCATACACTTCCTTTAAATTCCGTCTCTGATGAAATCTGGCACATTACATTTAAAGCACTTTTTAACACCGGCATGCAATTCTGCGTCACTGTCAAAGCAGTACTGAGTTGCAAATCACTACTACAAAGAGATTCGTAAACGTAAATCGGTGATTATTACGAATATTTTCATTTCTTTCCACCGCCAGTTCATCTGTCACAAGGCTAGGCCGACGACCGCAGTGGTCTCCTCGTCGTGACCTTTGGTGCTGTGGCCATTTTTAAACTGAATGCACAACTGCCTCACTCCGCCTTCACTCATTATTCCGTCTCCGTACACACTTCACAAAGTTGGCTATGATTTTCAATTGGCTGGCGGTTTGTTGCCAGCAAAAACCTAATCATAGATCCCGCGGGATTCTCTATTGAAGCGTACATTTTAACAGGTCGCAAGTGATCCTCACGAGGTACTGGGATCCTCAAGAGATAAATTTAATTTCGGATTTGGAACGAGTTCAGCGGAGGGGGGCTAGATTTGTCAAAAATTGTAATGACCAACGCAGTAGCGTAACTACTTTGCTAGAAAATTTAGGCTGAGATTCCCTTACACAGCGGCGTTTACAATATAGATTAAACTTATTAAAAACATTTAAAGATGGGTCCTTTTCCGATGACATCGAGAACATAATACGAACCCCAACGTATTACGGGCGGAGGGATCACGAACGTAAGATTAGAGAGATTGACTGCAGGACAGACAGATTTAAATGGTTATTTTTTCCAAGAACAATAAGAGACCAGAATGCTTGTAATCGAAATTCCTCAGGAGCCGGCATGACATAATAAGTATTAACCTACAAGGTAGCGACTGCGTAGGGTTATACGATTATATTTATATATATATTTTTTTATGTATATTTTTTTTGCAGGTTCCCCTTACCTTTCCCCATCCATTTGAAAAACCCTAACCCCCTCATCCCTTACCCTTTCCTCCTGGTGCTACACCCCCTGCCACACACCTTTTTGGTGGCTTGCAGGGTATTGATGTAGATGTAGAAGTGGATAAAGTAGAAGAACCAGGGTACTGGGTCCAGTGGTGGAGAGTTAAGTCATTGGATTGATAATCCAGGGGTTATCGATTCGATTCCCGTTTTTAAAAGTTTCGTAGATGCGATCTTTCTGCATTTCCTAAAGGCATTTGATAAGGTGACCTTCGGTGATTGCCATGGTAGGGTCACCCTAACCAATTAGGTCAATAGGATAGGTAACATGCGGCTCTGTTTCTTAATGAATGGCACGGCTATAATTGCGTTTGACCCCAGTGGGTTAGTCATTTCAGTGATTCGGTCACGTTTATAACATTATTAAGAAGGCAACGGAATATCACTTAAATTATTCATCCCAAGGAAATATGGTGGAGACAAGTATGAAAATGAGTGCTGCCAACTACGGAGCCAGCCCAATCTACTGTCTCGTGTGTGTCGTCACTTTAGGCAGTGACGGGAGGCGGGGGGACAAGAACTCCGACGTGGTCGGCCTACGATATCCTTGCGCAGCAGATACCAGGAGAAATGAGGACTTGAAAAGAACGCATAGTGGGAAGACAGCAACTTGGAATATTTCAGGGAGTTCAGATGAACAACACAATTGAAATTCCCGCCGGATGTGAAGTCCGTTCAATGATTAGGTTTTTACTGACAAAGAAGGTGCAAAGCTGCTGACATTCATCATCGGGAAATTTGTGCTCTGTACGGATGATGAGTGACAGTGAGAGTTGTGCGTCAGTGTTATCATTCGTTTAAGAGTGAATAGAAATATGTCCACGATGATAACAGAAGTGGCCGCACGTCTGTGCTGGACTTCCCTTGTAAATTGACAGAGTTCATGAAAACCAGCGTCCCACTATAACTGAAAACTTTAGAAAGTTTACCGAAGATTTCTACGACTCTGTTGCATGGAAACACGACTGATAAGTTAGGATACTGCACATGGTTTGTGCTCGTCTCGACGAGGAACTTAAAAGATGCCGTGTCATCGGTTGGCTGCGATCTCAGGTGATAGAATTTTATGCTGAAGGAATTTGTAAACTAGTCCAGTGATATTACAATTTGCTTAAATCTATTTGGTGAGTATATTTAAATTAGTGGGGATATGTAGTTTTAAGATGTAACAAATAAATTTTCTGTTTCCATTCAAGTGTATTTTTTACAGCATATTAGAAGTTACTTGCTGGACAGCCCTTGTATGAAACAAACAATATTACACGGCGAGCAGCGGACCCATGAAAATCCAGGTTATAATAACAGGCATCGTATATAGCCAATATAAATATCGGCAACGTGTCGAAATATTACTTCTAATGTAGGCTTATTCTTCAACTAGAAAGTTCCCCCCTCCTATTCCTCGCAAATCTCCCCCTCCTCCCTACGAGCCAAAACTCCCAGAATTATCACGTGACGAGCACTACCTCGTTCGAAAACTGTGTCAACTCAAACTAAATACATATTTACCGTCTGCTCACGCCGGGAAAGGGTCTCTATTTATTCCTCGATCCAAATCTCAAAGCGACTCAAAAGACTCCTATCTATCCTCTTTTCAGCGAACAACTTTCGCGACCGAAAAACTCGACGCTCCATATCAAAGTGCCTCCAATTAATTTTCTTCATTAATTTCTACTTAAGGTTTAACTTCGTTCCTTAGTAAACACATCTCCGTTTAATACTTTGCTCCTGTTCATGCCTTACTAATATGTCCATTTTCGTCTAAGATATTCCCAAGGGGATCGAGATGGTGCGGGGGCTAACGTACTGGCTTCCCACCCTGAGGGCGCGGGTTCAAATCCCGGCGGTGTTGAATATTTTTCAGAGGTATCTCGATCCCTACTTGAGGTGCTTTGTGGAGGGCACTTGGAGTGAGTACGGCGTCCGTCGGATGGGACGTTAAGCTGCGGACCCCTTGGCGCCTTTCGTAAAGAGTAGGCTAATGCCGACGCCGGGTTTCTCTCCACCCTTCATCCTTTCCTGTCCATCCCCTATGGCGCAAATGACCTTAGCTGTCGGTCGCCTCCCCTAAAAACTACTACTACTATATTCCCAAATGCATAAGTTCTCTAATGTGCTTGATTTTACGGCCGTTTTAATGAAAGACTAAATAAGGCAATAATTAGGAAGGGGTTAATTCCTAATCTTTTAATTTAAAAAAATATTTACACACTTTGAATTTATGCTATTTCGTCAGGTCAGACTATTGAAAAAAACACATCCAGGTATATGCAAATGGCATTTCTCAAAACGGAATCTACTCCAGGAGGCGATGGCATTGTTTTTTCCCTGTAGCATACCAGGTCTCTCTTCCACTTTCTCCTAAGGATCTCCAAGGTCGACCAACGGACAGGCAGATTCTAGGGACGCATTTCATTTCGAATATGGGTTATAGAATTCAGTTTTCGACGCGCATGAAATTCGTGGGCTACAATTTGAAATAAAATCTTAGCAATCATCAGAGGGTTTATATCAACCTTGTGTTTTTGATTAGTGATGAGTAACATTAAGAAAAATCTGAAATGGTGAATTCGATATCACTTTGCGAAACTTTGTTGGATTTCCAATTAGCTATAGTAAAATAATGAAAGCTGATCATTTTTTACAAACTTTCATTCGAACCGTCCATGGTTTTCAAGTGCCAACATCAAGGTAATCCTGAGAACGCCGTTGCAAGGTACCTGTAAAATGCAACTTTAATGAAGATCGTTTTAAATTGGGCGTAAAACGGACCTGCAATTATGACTTTTTCATAATGAAATGATTTCCTGATTTTTTCCGATTCAGAAAAGTAAAGGTGGCTCGCTAATTTGACCTTTGACCCTGAAAAAACAGCGTTTCAACCTAAACACACGCTATTTATCCGCGGAAAATAAAATCATGCCCAACAATTTAATTACGTCCGTGCGGAAAATTACGACTGACCTCTCTATTTCTTCAGCGTCATTAAAACTATGCTGACAGCCCTGATCGGGGCAATCGGAAGGAGACGGCTATCAAATCCAACAGGCGTCGGTCGCTTTCCGGAAATAGAGCCCTGGGGCGAGCGCGAGAATCAAGAACATTTTCCCGGGGTTTTATATTTTGTAAAGAGCGGACGGAAATAAAAACGAGAAAAAATGGAATGGCACGAGGGGAGGAGGTTGGGGCAGGGGATGAGAATTGATTGCGCCAGCGGCCCCGCACCCTCCCGGGGCAGTAAGCACTCCGCCGACGACGAAGAAAGGAGCGGGCAAGGGGTGTGGTGGGATGGAGGTGAGGGAGAAAAGGGATGGGTGGGATGGAGGAAAGGGAGGAAGTGGGAAGGACGACGAAAGGTACGTTTCCGGCGAGTGGAGACGGCGGCACTACCAACTCTGGGAAATAAAATGGTGCTTTGAGGGGAACAAGGGAGGCCCGGAATGCGTCCTTCTCTTGTTTATGTTTGGTTAATGGGTGGGAAGTTCAATGAATATGAGTGATCGCCAAAAAGAATCAGCGTTTGAAGATTCCTATGCTTTTGGAGCTTTAACTTGATGGAGCTTCATGATGAAAAGTGAATAATAATAAGTTTGTCAATTCCAATAATATTTATTTTAAAAACGACCGGTTAAGTTGAATAGTCGACATCATCATGAAGTTAACATGATGCTGTCGACTATTCGACAAAATTGGTCAAATAAAAATCAAAAGAACTTGCAAAGTTATTATTATTATTCACCTGTCTTCAGTATGTGAGAAAAAATTTTCAGTCGGATACCAGAGGGCTCTGTTGAGTTATGTTGCATAGCACTGCGTTTGACATCCCTCTCGTGATATGCAAAGTGAAGGTCTTAACTTCCTGGGGTGGTTTGCCAATAAGAATTAGTCCGAGGTAGGCGAAAAAATATAAATTTTTTCATCCCATTTTATTGATTTTTTTAATAGGGTGGCTTTATATTTTTGTAATATAAAAAAAAACCATAAACACAGTAATCAACCCGAAGGTCGGTTTGGTAGGTGATGGTAGAGTTCACCCAGTACTAAGCCCTATACGGCGTGTAAAATTCACACATCAGGGTAGGGGGGCCAGTTCCTTTCCCTGTGGCAAACATGGTCGAAGTAGTAGGGACGTAAGAAGAAGAATTACGCTAGGAAAAGAGGCTATTACAAGGAGAAGGGAGTTGATGACGGGGACGTTGAGTAAGGATGTTAAGAAAAGACTCGTGAAAACTTTGATATGGAGCGTAGCTATGTACGGCGCGGAAACGTGGTCATTGAAGTAGAAGAATAGACGTAGACTAAAGGCTTTTGAAATGTGGGTATGGAGAAGAATGGAGAAGGTAAAATGGACAGACAAGAAAACAAACGAGGAAGTACTTGGTATGGTGGGCGAAAGAGGGGTTTGTTGGGAGCAATCCTATGGAGGCAGGAGAAGTGGATGAAGGGGGTGTTGATAGGCAGTGGGATGTTGAAAACTGTGATAGAGGGGAGAATGTCGGGCCAACGAAGAAAGGGAAGAAAAAGGATAGGGATATCCTCGTACTGCGTCTTTCACCATGCTTCTTTTGCTTTATTTTTTGCCCGCCTCAATCTATTGTTTAATTCTTTGTTGTTCATTTTGCCTAATTCTGTATTTAAATTCTTCCATTTTCTCCGCTCATCCATCTTTGTAATCATCTCATCCGTGATCCATGGTTTCCTAGTCCTTTTAGCGTTAACGGTTCCAATAGTGTATTTTTCGGCTTTAGACAACCCTTTCTTGATACTTTCCCATTTTTCTTCGATAGTACTAAGCTCTTTACCATCCTCCATGATTTTCTTTACCGCCTGTTTGTATTCCTTCTTTTTCAAACCATTTAATGCTCCTACATTCCATTTTCTAACTCGCCGCCCCTGCCTTATCTTTTTGAAACGTACGCTACATTTCATAACAACTAAATTGTGGTCAGAGTCCGCATCCGCTCCCGGGAAGCTGTGCGAATTTATCACACTGTCCCTACACCTGTGCCTAAACAGGATATAATCTAGCTGATACCTTCCTGAGTCACCTGGCATTTTCCATGTATACCTGCGTCTTTTGTGGTGCCTAAACCAAGTGTTGGTGATGACTAAGAACTGTCTCCTGCAGAACTCAACTGCTTTCTCCCCGCGGTCATTCCTCGTGCCTAAACCGTAGTCCCCCACCTCATCACCATCTCTTCCCTCGCCTACCGTCGCATTCCAATCTCCCATCACTATCAAATGTTTCCCTGCAGGAACACACGCGATTATGTCCTCTAACTGATCCTATATCCTATCGACCTCTTCTTCCTTATGGTTGCTCGGTGGCATGTATACCTGAATAGTAACCAAGTTCGTCGGTTCTGCTTTTATCTCCACTAGAAGTATTCTATCCGTTACCTGCTCTATGTTGACTATGCTTCTTCCTACCTCTTCATTTAATACTATGGCAACCCCTCGTTGGCTCTCGTCCCCGCCGCTGTGTATTATTCTATAAAGAACACTACAATAATCCCCGCTATCCTTCCATCTCATTACGCCTAGACCTAAAATATCTATATTTCCCCTTTCCATCTCTCGCTTAACATTCTCCAATTTCCCTGTCCTCATCATTGTCCTAACATTCCACGTTCCTATTCTAACTAATGTGGTCATCTTCTCCTGCGTCTTCTGTCCTGCTGCTGCGGCTGGTTTTCCCTTGAAAGGGTTTCGTGGGATGACGACCGCGGAGGCCTTGCCTCCCCCGCTGCCGGGCACGGCACACGGCCGATTGGGCCAGGCCCCGTAGTTGCCAGGACTCAAAATCTCTGTATTGTCCATCATTTAAATCTTGGGAATGATAATTGACGTGGTTTCCCGTTGCCTTCCTCAATAGTGTTTTTAACGTGACACCATCACTTACTGGCCGCCCCACTGGGGTCAGACGCCATTGCAGCCGCCTCACTAAGGAACAGACGCTGCGTGGACTACCTTTCGTCTGGCTCCTAACCTTCCACCTGGCATGGGTGACCCTACCAGGAGCAATTTTTATTACTCCCGCCAGCACAGCTCTAGGGGTCATCGGAACGCACAAGCCCTTTCACCACGTCAAGGTTGTAGTCCGGGGGATATATATATATATATATATATATATATATATATATATGTATATATGAGAATATGTGTATATACCTGTATTTACACGTATTTACTGTCTCTAGTTTCATATAAGAACTTAAAATAACATAAACTAAATAATTTTAATTGTTTTGTTTTTTCAGGTAGCTTTGAAAATGTTTATTCGATAGCCCTTAACCCTAAATACAAAGGCTTGTAACTCATTATAGCCAAAACTTTCTCTTTTGTAGTCTGCGCCAATTTCATTTTGCCCCAAGCCCCTTCCTCCCCTTTATCGGCTTCGATCACCTAAATGGTGCACGAGCGGGAGTGTAATTTTTCGCTCGCAGCCGTCCGACTGCATCAAAGGCACGCAAAGGAGCGGGAAACGAGCGGGCGGCGGCCTCGGGCGGGAGCGCCGCCGACGCCCTAAGTGTCCTCCCCCCGTGACGGGAATATCAAATGGCCGGCGGGAGAGCGCGCAATCAAAGGCGGGGGGCGCCTCAATTCCCAGCACCCTGCTCCGCACCACTCCCTGGCCAAAGGGAAGCCCGGCTCTCTGCATCTCCACACCTCTAATGAAATTCACACACCCATTAATGCATTCCGCTTTGTATTCTTACTCTATACGAACCACCATGCGTGTGAAAAGTATTCAAGCGCTCATTGTATATTAAGCATCGAAGAAACAAAGTTTATCACTCAACCATTGAGTCACTCTGAATGACTTCAAATGAACACTGGTGAATTAGCATGAAATCTAGATGAAATAAATAAACGTTTAAGATGATTGCAAACTAATGTTTTACATAGGTAAAAAAGGTATTTTGAATTGAATGAAAAAATAAAACGCATCCGCTTAAGACGAATCAATATCTAAAAGTTCTTCTTATATATTTGATTAAAATCAATCTATGCAATATTCTTGTATGCAAAGATGTTTTCCTGATATCACTGTTGCACATTTCAGATGCACGTGTTCTGCTTTTGAACTAAATTATCGCGTGAAAAAATGATTATGACTAAGAAGTTCTACACTATGACGAAGAAGTTCTCAATTATTTCTCACGATTCATTGTTCATAGTATAATTTTGGTTTTTTTCACTATTATCTTGGCTACAAAAATCATTCTTTCATTTTAGCAGAAACAATTTCTGAAGCATTTGAGTCTTTGCTTTAAATACTTATGAACACATAAGTGTTCATGAGTATTTAATTTTGTAAAATCTTTGATTTTGAAAAAATTACCCTCAAGGCAAAGTTACACATCACCTCTAAAGGCAAGGAGCGACGCTAGACGTTTCATTTCCACACTCCTACACACCATTTCAAAGACAGAACAACTTTAAAATCATCTTGCCCAGGTTTCGCAAATGTCGCACTGTTCAATGTGGTCGAACGGGGACAACATGCCAACGCTCGCTGTGTCATCATTGTCCGCTGAAGCGCCGGTTGTTGGTGGCGCCCAGCAATTCCACTGACCATGATGGTAACAGCTGGCGGGCATCTCGCGGGAGAAGAAGAGGGGAGGGGGTTAAAGGGGAGGTGGGTGGGGTGTGGGGTGGGGTAGGTTAGTTGGGTGCGGAGGACAACACCGCAAGGGGGAGGAAAGATGAATAACGAGGGTAGTTTGAGAAGTTCTTGGAATCTCCACCGGAATCCAGCGCTAGTGCAACGAGTTTCCCACGTAGTAATAGGTAATCCTTTATGCGTGACGCGTCGTACTCTAGGAAGAGGTCTGTGTTGCGGACGCCTGTCTGTTGTTGATTCCGTGCAGTGATATGTGACGGTGGAAAAAATTGAGATTCGAGTAGTGATCAAATACTTCGTAAAGAAAAGTATGAAAGCAAAGGAAATTCATTCCGACTTTCGGAACAATCTGGGGGACTCTGCATCTTCATATTTTACTGTTGCTAAATGGACAAGCGAGTTTAAGTTTGTTCGGCGCAACATAGATTATGGTCCGCGTAGTGGTCAGCCAAGATGTGCCAATACCCCAGGGAATCATTGCAAAAGTGCATAAAGTGGTCATGGAGGATCGCCGATTGAAAGTACGAGAAATCGCTGAAGCTGTAGGGATGTCATCTGAACGGGCACACATTTTAACAGCGGAATTGGATATGGTGATTTCCCGTACTAGATAGGTGCCACGTCTCTTGATGCAGGATACCAAACGCATCAGAAATGAAATTTCCAAACAATTTTTGAGACCCATTTTAAGAGAAACCAGCAAGATTTTCCGTTCCGTTTTGTGACTACGAACAAAACGTTGGTCAACTACTGTACCCCAGGGTCAAGAGAGCAGTCAAAGACGTGAAGAAATGTTGATTCACCACCACCAAATAAAGCAAAGATGGCAAAGGTAATAGCTTCAGTTTTCTGGGACGCGGAAAAGATTCTGATAACAGATTATCTTTCCGCCGGTCAAACAATCACTACAGGGTCTCACCCAAAAGTGGTAGGACTGATTTTCTCTGGCGCGAACGGAGCGGTGGAGGGGGGTCTGCCTGGCATGGTAAGGTGGAGGGGGCTCTTAGCAAACAGACCGACACCAACCTCAGTCGCCTGCGGGCTGTCGTTGAGTGAGGACACCGTTTTTAGTGAAGCAAGTTCTTTGTCCGCGTCGAAAAACAAAATGAATCTGAATTTAGAGCAACGTTATTCGGTGAAGTTTTGTGCGAACCTCGGGAAGACGGCAACTGAGACCCTCGTTATGATCAAGCAGGCTTATGGATACACTGCCTTAAGCCGTTCCACAGTGTTTGAGAGGCACATGTTGTTTAAAGAGGGTAGGGAGCTCGTTGAAGACGACCATCGCTCCGGACGGCCGTCGACGGCAAGAACCGACACGAATGTGGACAGAGTGAGGACACTGCTGGACACAGACCGACGCTTAACCAGTGAAGAAATTACAGACCAGTTGGGTGTGTCTGCATCCAACGTCCAACGCATTATTTCACAGGATTTGGCCATGCGCAAGGTGTGCGCCAAGATGGTGCCGAAAATTCTGCCATGGCGCGCTCGTCGTCAGACAGCTCCTTGCCCAATACGGCGTTGCCACGTTGCCGCACCCGCCCTATTCTCCCGATCTGGCACCACCGGACTTCTTCTTCTTCCCCCCGATGAAAAGACAGCTCAAGGGACGACGTTTCGACTCGATAAAGGCCGTTCAAGAGGCTTCGACGAGGGTCATCAACGGAATCCCCAAAGAAAATTTCCAGCGGGCGTACGGGGAATGGGAGCAACGTTATACTAAGTGTGTAGCAGCTCAAGGAGAATACTTTGAAGATTATTAAGTCGATGTAAGTATATCGTCAATTAAATTCTTGTAAAAAAATCAGTCCTACCACTTTTGGGTGCGACCCTGTTTATGACACTTCTCTAATCTTCAGGACCAACCTCAGCAAAAGATACAGGATATATAGTCTTGGTTTGGCAAGGAAGAAAGTCACCTTGCGTCAAAACAATGCATGTCCAGATACAAATGTTGTGCCACGGCGAAAAGAAATCAACTTAGATACGAATTTTTGCAACATCCACCTTATTCGCCTGATTTGGCTCCACCAAATTTCCATATCTCCCCCGAACTCAAAGATTTCCTCGGTGGACGGAGATTCTCTTCAAACAAAGAACTGACAGCTGAATTATACGGGTATTTTGCAGGTCTAAAGGAATGCAATTCTTGAGATTGGATCAAGGCATTTGAATGTCGCTGGTACAAGTACGCATTATTGGACGTATAGAGTGATTTCGTTGAAAAATAAAACAGTTTCACGAGAGTAGATCTTTTATATCCGTTCCATTCCGAGAACTTTTCAAATTACTCTCGTACCTTCTTTCTTGAGGAGCAAAGAATACATAGACACCATTACATAATGTAATGTGAAATTATCTCCTCGCAATCAACGTTGACTCTCTATTCAACATCACAGTTCACATTAGGTGCATAGGGTTTCGAGGGGCACAACAAGTGAAGACTTCATTGCGAAAGAAGAGCAACAAAACCGTATAGAAGTCACATTTTAGAAGCACTCTATCGGATGATAGCTGGAAGTCACTTTGGACGTGGTAATATAAAAGTAGATTGTGGCATCAACTACCAAAGAGAATAGAGTGCATGGGGCCTGACCTTCGACACAATCCAATGGCCTGCGAGTGTTCCTTAAGGCTGGATCGTGTTTTCAATGAACCCCTGTCGAGTGAAGCGCAAAATGCATCGAACGATTGAACAGCGGTATTTCCATCGCCTTTTAAGCTGGGCTTGGTAAATCGGGTACAGAGACTTTAGAGATGATTTTCCAAGCGTTCAAGGACTAAACATATCACAAATTGCAGTTTTAAAGTGGCACAAGCTCTTCAAAGATGACCGAGAGAGTGCGGAGGACGAGCCCCGCGGTGGACGGCCGTCGACCTCAAGAACAGACAACGTGTGCGTGAAGTACTGAACTCATACCGTCGGTTAAGTGTGCGCGTAATCGCAGATCGTACATTATTAGTATTGATCAGGTGACAGAGCATACCATTATCACTGAAAACTTGGCGAAGGTGAAAGATCTGCGCTAATCTCGTTCTCCCGAATGTCATTGGACGGACGACCGAGAGCAGAGTCGAGTGCGTCTGCTTGTGAAGGCCTTCTGCAACGGCATCGAGACGATTCCCCAACCCTTTGCACAAGCAGACTATTTCCTATTCCCTGCAAAAGTGAAATCCTCCCTAAAAGGATACCGCCAGGGGACCCTAAGTGCCATCAACGAAGCGTGTACATGTACCCTTAAGGACATTCCCCCCAACCAGGGAGCTTTCGAGTCGTGAAAAAGCCACTGGCAAAAGTGTGTCGACGTTCAAAAGTTGTACTTTTTTGAAGAATTTTGAGGCATTGTAGCAATATCTGAAGTAAATCTATTTTACTTAAACATTTCCCGATACTTTTTATACAAACCTTGTATATTCCATGGCTATGCTCCAGATAAGTATTTCCCCGATTATTGTCTTCCGCGTATTTAAGATTGGAACGCATTGAGCCACATTTCATTTGCGGTTACGTGCATGAGTTTCATATTTCCAGGATGATACAGGTTAATTTCCCTTCCTTCTAAACGTTAAGGGGAAACCTCTTCGGAAGCAATCTCGTCTCCTTGGATATCCGCAAATTGGAGTCCAGGTAAGGAAGGCGATCGAGAAGATGGTGTGGAGTTGGAATTCGACTTGGTGACAGATTGCAGATTTGTCGGTCGATGGGAACTGGTTTCCCAGCCTCCATGACAGTCATCTGCCTGACGCTCCATACTTCGTAGCCCAGTTCCAAGAGGGCCTTTATGACCTCGCTCGTGGGGATCCACCGGGGGATACCTTTAATCAGGTACCTCACCCCCGGTATTCTGTCGGTCGGGTGCGTGTGAAATTGAATTTTCAATTCACCCAGGAGATCCAGCGCTGCTTTATGATCCGCCATGGACTCAACCAGAAAAGGAGCAGAGGCACGCCTGGCCTCCAACTCGAATGCTTTCCCGATCTTCTCCTCAAGAGCGGTAATTACCTCGCTCATCCCCGTTACACCGTACATGACAATGGCAGGGACGCGAGGTTTCTTCGGGCGATCTTCTATATTGGCCGGTGTTGCTGTAGTGGTTCCGAGGGTGGCAGTGATCGGCGAGGTAGGAGCTGTCTTCTTCTTCTTCTTCCGCTTCGAGACGACAGTAAACCCGTCGCCGCTTACTTCGTCTGATGAAAGCGCCGGATCGGCGCCATCATCCATCGCTTCAGATGCTGTCTCCTGAGAAGGGTTAAGAGAAGGCTTTCCAGAAACCTTCCGCTTAATTCCGACGGTCGTTGTCTTCTCCGTGTTGGAGGCGGTGGTCTCTTGGCCCTGAGAAGTACTTTTCGCCATGGCTGCCTGCGTCTGCACGGATGGACCGGGGGTGACCGCAGATGATTTTTCCGAAGAAAATATCGTCCGTAGTCCTGTCGGCGCAATTATCCCAAAGGATGGGAGCTTGTCGCCCAAGGAAGACGAACGTCTGTGTCCGGACATCTTCACCTCGAACACAGGGAGAAGATTCCCCTTAGTCTTCGAAAGGCAACGGGTAGTCTCTAGATCAGCTTTGGTCTGCTCCAAGACGGTTCCGCTCGTATTACCGGTCAATGGGTCCGTTCGGCTCTCGTCATCTGTCGTGGGGGTGGTTAGGATGAGGAGTGCAGCGTATATATATATATATATATATATATATATTTATACATGATAAGAATGAGGGGAGGGAGGAAGTCGGGAGACGACGGGAGGAGAGTGCCAGTCACGAGTGCCTCCTTTGATTTCGAAGAAGAGGGCAACTGCTTTGGCCCCCGCCTTCATCTGCATTCAAGGTTCGCCACGAACGCTCTCAAGAGGGCGACTATATTAGATTCGAGCAGTCGGCTTAAGATTCGTCTTACCTCCTCCCCGCCCCACCCAATGGGCAAGGCGACGAGAAATCCGAGTATCCCTCGCTCGGAATTGGAATCCCATTTGATCGCCCACTCCAGTTCCCTCAAGCGTTCATCCAGCAGCGATTGGAGCATAGCAATTCAGTTAGGTAATACCACCAGTGAAATATTTTGTCCCGTAATGAGATACTAACCTTATCTGCACCTAGAGAGGAGCTCTGATGCAATATACAAGGATCAAATCTACGGAATATTATTGCAGTAGTAACTATCGTTGCTTAACCCTCGTCTAGCTCTTTTTGTCCACTTTAGCTGCCAAAATCAACGTTTATCAAAAGAAAGCTCTAATTTCCGTGAAATAATTGGAGTATTTGTGGGGATTTGCAAAAGACAAAATTAACTCAAGAGAGACAAGGGCTCTCAACTTCCATTTGTATGGTTAATAATCCTGAGAAAAAAAAGATGAGGGATGTATGGATGGATATTTTAGTGACCATTTGACCTTATATTGTGGCAACCATGCGTAAAACCAGATGACCAAATGAATTATTCCCATTCTTGCAATGCAAGACGCAATGCTTGCAAAAAATCTTCTTCATTCAAATATACGCTGGAAAGTTGTAGAGTGCTGTGAAAAAATGTAGCTTTTCATTGTCCCTAATTACTTTCAGTTTTCTGCAGTTACAGTTTTCAAGCAAATCCTTCGTAAGAGTTTCATCTGTTATTCTAATGACGATCGCTTAGTATTTGTGGGTTTATTACTGCCGAAAGAGTAACCAAAGGAGTTAAAAAAAACACCACACTAAAAGCAAGCCGAGAAACGTCGTTTGTTTGTGACTTTGGAAAATCTATTACCAAACATATTTTTCCCTGAAAGGTGATGACAGGAAATATGATTACAAGGCAAAACAAGACAACAGTTTCAGCCGACGGCTCTGTGGTACGCGCATGGAAATGCATGCCAACAGTCTTCGACCCCGAGACTGGATTTCGAACTCATAGGACACAATGATTATATTTAGTGATGATTTCTTCGCGTCATTTCCGAACCAATTACTCTCACGATTACCAGAGTAAAACGATACACAAAGTTCCGATATTCACTGCAAATTAATTAAGAACCATAGACTTCAATACCATTTTCTTTTATAAAAGAGTGAGTCATGAAACTATGTGTTGGGCAGGATGAGGCGACGGCTATTAATCGAAGCGAAGAGAGACGGAATCTCTTTTGGTTATCTCTCCGTGTGTTCGCCTCCCTGTGCATCTAACGTCTCACGGCAGATGGCGCGGGGTGCGGCCGAGTTGCCGAGGTGTAATTAGGGCAACTAATCCCGCGCCCGGGAAAGAGAAATCGCACAGCTTTGCTCACTCGGCCCCATTGCAAAAACGCCCCAACCCTCGGATTCACAGAGGGGCGGACGGGGAGAGGAAACCCTAACGACAGGGTTTACAGGGGATCATCCTTCGACGAAGTGTAGACTGCGCCCCGAACTGAATTTAAAGCGTCTCCCGGGCGACGCACTCGGCAACCGCGCAATCTCGCCCCACGTCCACCCTCAACTGACTGTCCCTTTCTGGAAACATTGCTGCAAATGTACACACAGCGGAATAAAATTCGTGTTTCTTTAACAATCCCTCTCTTTCTTCATTGCGCACTACGGGAGAGAAGGCAATGTGTAAGTGCTGGTCGAAGGAATCTCTGGAATTGGAAGAATTAGAAATTTTATTTTTATTTTATTTAGTTACCATTTTTAGTACCCTGCAAGGCACCGCCAGGGTGTGTAGCAGGGGGTGAATACATAATATTAGGTAATCTACCGATTAAGGTAGGTTTTTGGATGGACAAAATTACTAATTCAACAATTTGTGACCCCTAGCAAAACACAACATCCTACTTTACATCAGGTCCCTCTTCATATCTGAGTACTTCCTTCCTCCCTTCATCCCGTCCAACATCCCTATCCTGTTCCTTCCCTTTCCTCGTTTGCCTAACATTCTGGCCTAAATTACAGTCTTCAACATCCCACTGCCGGTCAATACCCCCTTCATCCACTTTTCCTGCCTCCATAGGATTTCTCCAAACAAACCCTTCTGTTCGCCCACCATACCAAGTACTTCCTCATTTGTTTTCTTCTCTGTCCATTTCACCTTCTCCATTCTTCTCCACAACCACATTTCAAAAGCCTCCAGTCTACGTCTATCCTCCTGCTTCAATGACCACGTTTCCGTGCCGTACATAGCCACGCTCCATATCAAGGTTTTAAGAGTTTTTTCTTAACATCCTTACTCAACGTCCCCGTCATCAACTCCCTCCTCCTTGTGAGGGCCTCTTTGCCCAGCGCAATTCTTCTCCTAACGTCCCTATTACTTTGACCGGTTGGTCCAAAACACTTCCGAGATACGTAAACTGTTCTACCTGCTCTAGTTTTTGCCCTCCTATTTTAATGTTAAGCTTGCCCTTTTTCTTTCTAGAAAATCGCATAACCTTTGTTTTATTAATGTTGATTCTCATCCCATACCTGTCGCACTGAATTTCCAAATCACTCAGCAAAGCTTGCAACCCCTTCGCTGACTGACAAACTAAAGCTTGGTCATCAGCAAACCTAACTGATTTTACGAATTCCCCGCCCACTTTCATTCCTACCTCGAGTTCTTCCCATGACTCTTTGATCATTTCCTCTGCATACAGGTTGAACAGCAGCGATGATAATGGGCAACCCTGCCTTACAGCTCTTCTTAACACTGCCCATCCGGACTCCCCGTTTCCCACCCGCGCCTGAGCAGTCTGAGACATGTACAGGTTGCGGATTAGCCTCCTTTCCCTCCAATCTATTCCTACTTTCTGCAATATACTCATTAGTTTTTCCCAATTCACTCTATCAAACGCTTTTTCGAAATCTACGAAACAGGCTATTACCTTTTGGTTCTGTTCTATATTCCTCTCGATTAATAATCTCATTACTGCAATGGCGTCACGCATACCTCTCCCCTTCCTAATCCCAAACTGCTCATCCCCTAAGTAATCATTTGCCCTACTGTCTATCCTTTTGTTTATGATCCTGAGAACAACTTTAGCTGCGTGGAATGTCAAACTTATTGTCCTGTAGTCCTCACATGATGTAGCCTTTACCTTTTTCGGAATAGGAACTAAAACCTATCTCACAAACTCTTCCGGCCAGATTCCTTCCTCATGTATACTACGGATCATGCCATATATCCAATTTCCCTGTCCTTATCATTGTCCTAACATTCCACGTTCCTATTCTAACTAATGTGGTAATCGTTTCTCTCGTCTTCTGTCCAGCTGCTGCCGGTTTTCCCTTGCTTTAATTTCCTTTTGGTCTTCTTAGTACCACCTTCTCTTCAATTTTCCTTGCTATTATATCTCTAATTGCTCTATTGTGCCTCAAGGTGAGCCCAATCCATCCAGTTTCTCTTTCACGTAAAGCTCTCCTTATGGTTCTTAGCAGTTTTGCTCTTCTTTATCTCCTCTTTTCTCCATCTTTTCATTTAATATTCACCATTTTTCTCTTACACCATGAGAATGCACCAAATCTTGTCTTCATCTCTGGTCAACTTTTTCAATGTTCCATGTATCTGATCCGTGTAGTCCCAGACTCCGTGCAGACGTTTGGAAGAACTATCTCCCTAATTGCCACCTCAATTTCTTAAAACATATTAGATACACCTTATAAATAACGTCCTCTTATTATCATTCAGCTATTATATTGCTATTACTTAGTATTATATGGCTATATTCTTCGCTTGACGTCGACCAAACGCCTACATTCAGATTTATACTGCTCCCCAGTTAGATGATGCTCACCTCTTCATACAGTTTTGCTCCTCAAATTGTTATATCTGTGGTCCACTCCTCTCTCCACAGACGAAGGTTTTAGTTTTCTTCTCGTGAATGCTCTGACTACAAGCAAGGAAACTTCATTCATTAAATTCTGTGTACATTTCAGGTCCTCTAGCGTTACTGCAATTACTGCGAACCGGAGCTTCTATGCCATTCACCGCGATTCTTTTGATACCCATATTTTATGCTTGTTTTACTGCCTCTTGTAGATATACGGCGGCTGTTCAGAAAGTAACCTCCGTTATGTAGCTCAAAAAATACACTGGAATAGATACATAAAATTCTAAAAACTACATATCTCTGCTCTTTTTTATACATATTCGCCAAACAGATTTAAAAATTTTTCATAACTCTGGACTAGTATTCAAATGCCTTCAGCTTAAAATCCTGCCGCTGGAGATCGGAGCCAATCGATGGCTGCATCCTGAAGTTCCTCGTCGAGACGAGCACAAAACATTTAGTAGCCTAACTTTCCAGTCGTGTTTCCATGCAACAGAGTCATAGAAATCTTTGGAAAACTTTCTAAAGATTTCAGTTATCGTCAAACGTCAGAATTTACGAACTTTTCGTCAATATTCAGGTTAAGCAGTTTATTGTACACCACCACAGGCGGGAGGCCATTTATTTCACCATCATGGGCGTTTGCGTTCGCTCTTAAACGAACGACCACATTGACACACAATTCATTGTCACTCATCACATTTGGTCCGTACAGAACCCAAATTTAAATGATGACTGTCAGCAGTTTTGAAGATTTTTAATCATTAAAAACCTAATCATTGAACGGACTCCGCATTTGACGGGAATTTCAATTGTATTATTCATTCTGACTCTATGTTGTAAACGAAGGACAAGCGTAGTGACCTTCCAACCACTGCAGTTCGAAGCGTACTGACCTATATACTGTGTGCGTCAACCCAGCGATCATTCGGCTCCCTTTTCCACTAATTCTCACGAAACTAGACGGAAACGGAGCTTATTTTCTGGACGGCCTTTGCACTTTGATCAGCACTGGCTATAAATTGAATTGTTTTCTTACTTTTTCACCAAATTCCTTCCGATTTTTTTTTATTTTCATCTATGTTGTCAGTTCCTTTTTTTTTAGGCTGACTCTTCTGTCGTTGTAGTCCATTCCAAGCACTTCTACTGTCTCGAGAGTCGAATAAAGTACAAAGAGGTTATTAATAGATTTTGAAGAGTAACTAATTGGAGAAAATGGTGAGAAGTGGAAGACGCAGTGCGAAGGCATATGAAGTTCACAAAGGGATAGGGAGTGTTGTGCCTTGTGGTGATGGGCGATAGAGTTTTCACGAAGTAAGAAGGGAAATCCGTGATCATTCTTAGAGATGCGTGAGAAAAATTACTCATGGAAACAAGAATGTTTGCATAGGAATCAAAGGTTCACATAAAATTTACTGCTTATATGGTAAAGATATTAAGTCAGCGAGCCTGAACGAAGACAAAGGATATGGCATTGATGTGGATAGCTTTCATAGAGGCATCATTGCTGGCTATATTCTGAGAAATTACATGAGAGGGTAATTGAATTAATAGGCCGGTGATTTATGGGATGCATTTTGTTTCCGCTTTGGCAGAGAGGGTTATCGTTGGGCATTTTCGAGTCCAGGGGAACTAGGCCTTTCAAAATCGTTCTCTAATGCAGGTATTCTAAGAATTACGGGGGTGAGCTCTTTCAGTCCCCCTCCGGGAATATCCTCTGGCCCCGGGAGATTAGCTTGCTTTTAAGAGCAAGGGCAGAGTGGTCCAAAGTCCCCAAAACCTGGCCAAAGTGAGCAAAATGAAATCCCTATTTAGGGTGTTTTTAAACGATAGAATTGGCAAGAGCGAAGTTTCTAAACATGAAACCGCCGCAAGTAGGTATGCATTTTGCGCAACTGCCGTTCTATTCAAATCGAAAGTGACCTTCGCGCAGATAGTAAGGGCAAAGTTCACTGAAAATTACTGCCAATTCCTTCCTAAAAGAAGGAATTTTATTTTAGAAAATGGAATCGCCAGGAGATGGTAAGCATTTTTCATTTCTTAGATAATAATTTTAATTTTTGACCAATTTTTCCATTAAATTTACGGTAAAAAGTATGCTGGTTTCGAGCTGAAAAATACGTTTAACCTAGAAAACAACCGAAATTCCCGAATACATGCATGCATTGTATCAAATTGTTCCCAAATAAATTGGTTTTAATATATTGAAAACTGAAATGAATATTTTTTATAATAAGTTAGCTGGGGTGCCTAATTATTTAAATTTTGAGCCACGTTCGAAGTGCGCGGCTACAAGAGGCCTCTCAACTTCCTATTTCCCTGGCCTTTATCAATAATTCCAATATTTTAGGGTTACTAGCTGCTAATATAGACCCTTGTAAACCTTAGAATAAAAGCCCGTGTATGTTAAGACCCTAACACAGACCCTTACCGTATATTGTTATTATTTGTTGTAGTTACTTTCACCTGTGATGATAATGACATTTTTAACATTTCCAGATTGTATATGATTAAATTTCGAATGTTACCATGGAAATTGAAAACTTTCAATATAATATATCACCTTTGCATGCACTGATTACATTTTTAGAATGTTTGTTACACTTATTACGCATATGAATAGTGAATAAGTGGCAGGTCGGACAGACTGTAGCAGATTATGAGGTTTTTATCGCTAACAAGTGGTCGATTCAAGGCCGTTTCCCGCTAAATATGGGTTCGGAAGTCGACAAACCGAAAGCCAGTCCTGGAAACAGCAATGATGGGGAAACGGCTTGGTGGTTTTTCAAGGACCCTGCCAAAATAGCGTCTATTAATGGGGTAGAAGAGGATCTAATACGAATATTCCGCATTATTTTAAAAGGCCTTGCGTCGTGAGCTAAACATAAACCGCTAGAAGTTCTATGAATTTGCGATTGAAACCGCCCGAAAATACTCGGAACTATACGGCTGGTACTGTATACACACAACAGTACAGAAGGTGCTATTGTACGGAAGGGATACCTTATGGAACATGCGATAGTACAGAGAGGGAATTGGGTCAGAGCAACGTAAGTCTGGGGGTCTGAAATATACTCTGATTAAAGCTTCAAATGGCAAAAAAAGGGGCAAGCATTATTTTTTTAGCAAATCTTACACCTGAATTTTTATTTCACCCATTTTAATATACCCATTTCTCACTAAATAAAAAAAGTTCGGTAAATCTGCAAAATTTGCAAAAAAATCGAATAAATTGACAATGGCTTATTTTTTTATAATATTCACTATGGATTCAGTTCATCAACCTCAAAAAAATAGCATACAATTTTTGGTGAACATGGTTACAATATAATGTATTAAGCGAACGGTAACTACGGCCGTATGAATATTATGGGAAGAGTCATTCCTTCTCTGAAGAGGACTGCTTTGCAGTCGAAACACTGTGTCAGAGTACGGCTGAGGTTGACTTTTCCCATAATATCGTTGCATTATTTTATAATACAGCCAAATTTCAGGCGATATCAACCACTGTGGGAGTTGCTTTCTAATCCCCTTGCGCGCAGTTACAATGGGCATCCATACTTCTAATGGATCCTTCCGTGTCTTCACTGCCTGTACTTTTGTCGTGAGCACTCACACTCTGAGAGATATTATATTCACTTCTTAGGGGATGCCTGTAAATACTTTATCATTATGTTATTTTTTTAAAGTAATGTAAGTTAGGTTTTTGGATGGATACAACTACCAAATAAACATTTTGTGACTCCTAACAAAACACAAAATCCAGCATCCTACTCTACATCAGGTCCCTCTTCAGCTCCGAGTACTTTCTTCCTCCCTTCATCCCGTCCAACATCCTCATCCTGTTCCTTCCCTTTACTCTTGTGCCTAACATTCTCCCCTCAATTACAGTCTTCAACATCCCACTGCCGGTCAACACCCCCTTCATCCACTTTTCCTGCTTCCATAGGATTTCTCCCAACAAACCCCTCTCTTCGCCCACCATACCAAGTACTTCCTCGTTTGTTCTCCTTTCGGTCCATTTAGCCTTCTCCACCCTTCTGCACACCCAAATTCAATTGTGGTATCCAAGTACTTAATGCTTTGATGTCTTCCTTGCAATTCCTAAACGTTTGACCAGAAAGCCTTAGGCTAATCCTCCATATAACCGTGCAGACGTTTTCTTTTAGTGGCCCAGGATCCACATCTAAGGTGTTAAACAAAGAGATGATTGAATATTCCTACCGGATACATCTCTTTTCTCAAAGCAGATACGCGAGGTTTGTCCAGAAAGTAATTTACGTTTTGAAAAAAAAATTAAACTTGCTGCAAGACAAAGTTTTATTAGGCATGTACATTTAAAAGGCATGTTTTATTTAAAAACTATTTTACCACAAAATCGGCATCTATCACCTCATATTTTAACCACTTGTTTACACCAGCATGCAATTCTGCGTCACTTTAAAAGTCCATTGTTGCAAGCCACGTCTAGCGAGAGATCCATAATCGAAGGTGAAAATCAACGAATATATTCGTTGATTTTCACCGTCAGTTCATCCGCCACGTGGCTTGGCCGACCACCGCGTTAGATCTCGTGAACAATGGTACTGTGGCCATTTTAAAACTGAATTCACTACGGCCTCATTCATAATTCCACCTCCGTGCACTCCTCAAAGTTCGCAATGCGAGCAAAGTATAAAGAAGAACCAACATCATCTGAGTACCATAGACGATCGAATAAATCTCTTTTCTCAAAGCATATATATAAAAGAATAACATAATGAATATAATAGCTTCCAGCTAACTACTTCGTTCAAATCCACGAAACAGAAACCCAGTTTTTTTTATCTGAAGGTCACTTACTGACGATGCCATGAGCCAGCGGCATAGATGTGACACTTTGGTCTGCAAGAGTTTGCCCAGCGCCCTCGGTCGGGGGTTAGTGTGGGTCATTCGCATCCCCAGGGTGAAGGGCCCAGATTCGCGAGGACCACTCCTGGTAAGGGAGGAAAAGAATTATGGGTTTGGACGGAGTGGTTTCATTGAGAAGACAGCACCCTCAAGACCGTGAGGTCTAATCTCAAGGACGAGAAGAATCAATCCCAAGAGAGCCCTCGCCAGAGATTGAGGGTGGGTGAATGCGCCGCGTCGTACGGCGGTATCCGCTCCAGCATTGCGAGGGTCTTTTGTTTTCATTTGCTTATTGTGTTGTGGCGCCTGGATGAGGGAAGATGAGGTTGGCGGGGAGAGGGATGAGAATGGGAGGTCCTCATCAATCACCGCTCCGACGTCACTAATGGCGTCGGGGGTGACGTAGTGCTTCGGAGGGGAGGGAGGAGAGGGGAGAGGGTGGGGTGGAGTCTCGAGATGGAATGAGTGGAATCGAGCAAAGTCGATCAATCGAGCGAAGTCGAAATCAATGCGATACATCTAATGTGCCCGCCATCACATTATCGTGATTGTAGCGGATGTGAACAATCGATTCGCAATTGCGCAAAACGATATCCACATCTGCGTCCTCGCATTTTTTCAAAAGAAGGACAGATTTGTTTTTTTAGATTTCTGAATAATTTATTCATTATAGGTGGCTTTAGAGTTTTCCAAGTTTTTCTATCAACGTTTTGCATCCTTTGCTGAGAGCATCTTTAGAAATGCATCAACTGCGCTTCAGGAAATGGGATGCTGTACCCATATTGCCGGCCGGCCTCGGACTCCCAGGAAGATGCAAATTCATGAAAGTTGCAATATTGCCAGCTTTTATATTCAGAGAAAAGCAGCATATGCAACAGACTAATTAGTTGTAGTTAGTTGTTATTAGGGGAGGCGACCGACAGCTGAGGTCATTTGCGCCATTAGGGATGGACCGGAAAGGAAGAAGGCCGAATAGAAACCCGGCGTCGGCACTAGCCTACTGTTAACAAAAGGCACCAAGGGGTCACACAACTTAACGTCCCATTCGACGGACGGCGTACTTACTCACAGTGCCCTCCACAAAGGACCTCAAGTAGGGATTGGGATACCACTGAAAAATATTCAACACCGCCGGTATTCGAACCCGAATCCTTTGGGTGGTAAGCCAGCATGTTAGCTATAGACACCACGCCGATCCCCGTATTAGTTGTATTTATATGTACATCTAATACAAACATGTACATGTGGTGTATTTCATGTTATATTATTTACGGTTAAAGGTTTAAATGCAAGATTTAAAAACACGAAAAATGGAAACTATGAACTTGTATAATAACATCAGAGTTCAGATATGATAAACGAAAGAATATAAACAATTGAGAGTCCTTCAACGAGGAAGTTCCGCCCGCAATGAGTCTACCTCGAAGTTATTACTGCAAATAAAATGAGATGCTAGCGGAGATGCAGACATCCGTCCAGGACTGACTTTTAGAGTCAAACGCGGGCCCTCAGTTAGTCGTGGTAGTCGCAGTGGCCTACCCAGCGGATCTCTAACACGCGCCAAGCGCCAATCGTCTGAAAGCGTTCATTCAGGTTAGATCGTGTTTTTTAGTAGATCCCTGTCGAGTGACTCGGTGCGAGCGCAAAATGCAGCGAACGATTGAACAGCGGCACGCCATCACATTTTGTTTTGGACTGGATAAGCCGGGTACGGAGATGTTGGGCATGATTGTTCAAGTATTCAAGGATAGAATAAAGTCACAAATTGCAGTTTTAAAGTGGCACAAGCTCTTCAAAGATGGCCGAGAGAGTGCGGAGGACGAGCCCCGCGGTGGACGGCCGTCGACGTCAAGAACCGACGACAACGTGTGCGTGAAGTACTGAACTCAGACCGTCGGTTAAGTGTGCGCGTAATCGCAGATCGTACATTGGCATTGACATATGATGACAGTTACACAACATTATCACTGAGAATTTGGAGATGTGAAATATTTGGGCTAAACTCGTCCCGAAGATCTTTAGACGGACGACCAAAAGAACAGAGTCGAGTGTCTACTTGCGAAGACCTATAGCAATGTCTTCGCGACGATTCCCCAAACCCTCACAGTTCCTACTTGGCACCAGTAAACTATTACTCCTACTCCCAAAAGTGAAATCCTCCCTCCCTCAAAGGACGAAACCGTGGGACAATAAGTTCCGTCAAGGAAGCTTGCACGCATACCCTTAAGGGCCATTCGCCTACCCTTCGGGGGCCTTCGAGTCGAGGAACAGCATCAGATGAAAATGTTTCGACTCTCAAGAGATGTACTCTGCAGAATTTTGAGGCGCACTGTAGCAATATATTGCGAAATAAATCTTATTCTCCAGAAACTTTTCGCGATACTTTTTATACAAACCTTGTAGGTCCCTCCCTCCCTTCGCTCCCGTGGCCGACCGATACAGCCAATCGGACGCCTTCCCCCGGCGTAAACACCTTCCACTGCGAGATCACAAAAACAGATATTTTCCAGAATATCTAAACAATAACGGGGCACATGGTAAGAACGCGAAAACAAACGACACGCGAATCGGTTTTTACCTCGTGTAAACAAAAGAATGTGGATTCGCGCGGCGCCGAAAACAAAAGAGGTACAGAAATGAAATCGCCCTCGGGGTGAGCGGAGGAGGGAGGAGGAGAGAGACAATTGACACGCGGGGGCGGCGCCCCAAAGGAGGTGGTATTAACACGCGGGACATGCACGGACGTGTGCGAAAGCAATCCTGCGGTGGCACTGACTATCGCGACCTTGGCAATCATTGGCACGAGGAATGGGCCCGCTGAGTGTCTTTTCTTCCGCTCCATTGTTGCGTGTCCCCCACGAAAGGGAAATGAGAGCACAGCAGGAGAGAGACAAAGGCGGTCGGGCGTTCGCGGCACAATAATAGGGCCCTCTTGCAAGCGAAAAACCGCTTCATTTGTCTGCGCCCCTGTGCACAGCGTGGGGGATGCCCGGAGGCCACTGCCCCCGCGTCGGAGGTGGACTTATTGCGTACCCTCGGTGGCCGCGCAGCGGGGGAGATGGGGAGATGTGTGTATATACTTTGGACTCAAAATGCTCATTAACTATTGAGTTATATTTACGTGAACAAATCATTATTAGCGGCGAAACAATAATACGAGGGCTATCCAATAAATACGCGGATCGTCGTGCTGTGCGTATGGTGCCAGTTATGTTAGTTGCTGTTGTCTTTGTGTTTACCGTTCGTCGAAAATGGACATTGACGAAAACACGGAGCAACGAATCAACATCAAGTTTTTGGTGAAGTGCGTTGAAGTTATGAAGAAATCACTGAAGTGTTGACAGCTGTTTACGGCGATAATGCTCCGAAGAAAACATCCATTTTCAAGTGGATTAAATCAAACCAAAAAATCAAGAAAAATCCGATCGGATATCAAAGTCATGCTCTTGGTTTTCTTTGATGTTGAAGGAGTTGTTCATCATGAATTTATTCCTGAAGCACAAACAGTATATGCCGAGTTCTACCTTAGAGTTTTCGAGCGTTTGAGAAATTGCGTGCGTCTTGTGCGACCAAATATGACTCAAGGCGATGGTTGGATCCTTCACCATGACAATGCACCCAATGCACATTCAGCATTGATTGTTCGCCAGTTTCAGGATAAAAAGTCCAATCACCATCCTTGATAATTCTCCTTATTTGCCAGATAAGGAGACCCCTGCGTATGTTGGCAAGCGACGCTGAAAAAGGCAGTCGGCTCTGAGCTGTGGTGTAGTGAGGAGCTCTGTTAACGCGAACCTCCACGCTCGACCCACGTCACGGAACGCGATGCCGAAGTTTTTGGAGCAGCGTTATTCCATCAAATTTGCGGTAAAGCTTGGGAAATCGTCTACCAAAACTGTCGGTATGATTAACCAGGCTTACGGGGAGTCAGCCATGTCCAGAAACATGATCTTTCGGTGGCACAAGATGTTCGTGGAGGGCAGAGAAGAGGTCGACGACGAGTCTTCGAGAGGTTCCCGATGATGCCTTCGCGGGAGCGTTCCAGGAATGGGAACGCCGCTGGAACAAGTGTATCGACTCACAAGGGTCCTATTTTGAGGAATATTAGCTTAAGATATGTAAAAGTGTAATAAATTTTTTAATATGTCTGAATATGCCACAAGTATTTGGGATCCGTGGGAGAAAATTTGGCAAAAAGAATTAGATAAAGTCCAGAGAAAATCCGCTAGATTCGTAGTAGTAGTAGTTTTGAGGGGAGGCGACCGACAGCTAAGGTCATTTGCGCCATAGGGGAAGGACAGGAAAGGATGAAGGGTGGAGAGAAACCCGGCGTCGGCATTAGCCTACTCTTTACGAAAGGCGCCAAGGGGTCCGCGGCTTAACGTCCCATCCGACGGACGGCGTACTCACTCAAAGTGCCCTCCACAAAGCACCTCAAGTAGGGATCGAGATACCTCTGAAAAATATTCAGCACCGCCGGGATTGGAACCCGTGCCCTCAGGGTGGGAAGCCAGTACGTTAGCCCCTCTAGATTCGTTAAAAATTGTTATGATAAGAACACAAGTGTGAGAGGTCTCTTAAGGGATTTAGGCTGGGAACCACTTGAAGTGCGGAGAGAACAAGCGAGGCTTAGACTTTTAGAAAGGTTCAGAACAAACGAGTTTAACTATGACACTGAAGGAATTATAATGGCCCCACACTACTTAGGTAGATCAGATCACAAAGATAAACTGAGGGAGATAGATTCCAAGACAGATAGGTACAAATACTCATTCTTTCCCCGAACAATCAGAAATCATAATAGTGAGGAACCGAAGTCACTGCAAAGCTGTTAGGTATACTTTCAAGTGTATGTGTATGTAAGATGTAGTTTGAGTGTTTGCATGTGTGTGGGGTGTAAGTGTTCATGCATGAATGTATGCCATGTTTTTTTTGTGGATGTATGATTTTGTGGTTATTGCATGCGGTTTTTTTTCTTTTCTAAATTACGGGTGGTGTCCTAACACCCCCCGCCACACGCCCTTGCGGCGGCTTGCGGGGTATTAAGTAGATGTAGATGTAGAAGTGTAGATTACCTTGGTGTATATGGGTTCTGATCATGCGAGATAGTATTTTTCTTGTGAAATTTGAAATTATGATAATTGAAAAGGAAGAATTAAAGGAAAAAATTAGATTTTTGTTAAGTAGTTATAATTCAATTCGTAGTTTTCTTTAGGATCATGCGTGTTCCCCTCTCCTGCACGTGATGGCCCTTGGGGTTCCTTCACTTCCGATATTTTGTGGGGTAAGGAACGAAAATATTGATTTTCTTGCTGCCAGTGCACAGACGGCCTAGTAGGAGGGCGCAGTCGTATGTTGTATTAGATAATCGGTTTGAGCATTAGCTAAAGTATTTCATAACGAATAATAGCCAAGGGAACTAAAGAGAGCTCAATTAATAGAAATGGCTCTAGCAAAAAAACAAACAGTCGCGGATTGAATCAATATCCAGTGAAAAAGTGTTCTTATTTATTTATAATTATTTTGTGACAATGATATACTCTCCTGATGGGACCACCCATACCAGTGAGGTCGAAGGTTAGGAGCCAGACGAAAGGTAGTCCACGCAGCGTCTATTCCTTAGTGAGGCGGCTGCAATGGAGTCTGACCCCAGTGGGGCGGCCAATAAGTGATTGTGTCATGTTAAAAACACTATTGAGGAAGCCAACGGGAAACCACCTCAATTATCATTCCCAAGATTAACATGATGGACACTACAAAGATTATGGGTCGTCGTCATCCCACGAAACCCTAGCAAGGGAAAACCGGCAGCAGCAGGACAAAGGACGAAAGAGAAGAAGACCAATTTAGTTAGAATAGGAACGTGGAATGTTAGGACAATGGTGAGGACAGGGAAATTGGAGAACGTTAAGCGAGAGATGGAAAGGGGAAACATAGATATTCTAGGTCTATGCGAGGTGAGATGGAAGGAAAGCGGGGATTACTGGAGTGATAATTATAGAATAATATTCAGCGGCGGGGACGAGAGCCAACGAGGGGTTCCTAAAATATTGAATAAAAAGGTAGAAAGAATCAAAGTTAACACAGAGAAAGAAACTGATAGAATATTAATAGTAGAGATAAAAGTAAAACCGACGGACTTGGTCATTCCAGATATTTTTCCATTTTTTTCTACAATTCGTCTAATGTGGCCGGCAGACGCGAAAAATATCCGTAGTATCCTTTGGTGGGCATAGGGTGTGCAGTACCATGGCACAGCGGCCCTCAATGGTGCGCTTGAGTGATTACTGGAATGATTCCCGCGAAGAACCAGAGATCAGTGAACCGAGATTCCGCTGTTGTGACGTTCCGCATCACTCTTAGCCAGAAAGCATTGCACGGCGGCCCGCGTGCTCAAGTCCTTTCAACGAATCTACATTTACATCCAAATAATACCGCAAATACATCCAAATAATAACGGGGCCAAAAAGGCGTGTGGGGGGGGGGTGCTAGGTTAAAACCACATGCAAAACGAAACCATGTAACCTCTACCCAAATAATAGGTTATTGATACAATCGGCAAACTGTAATCACACGAAATAAAGGACTTACATGCAATAAAATTAAATAACAGAATACGTACATTCAAATCATGTTGTAGATATATTAAAAAGATGGGTTTATTAAGTAACAAGAAATAAATGCAGGAAGAAACATGCAAGATATCGACAAAATGTGTATCCACTGCCAATTCCAAATATTTCCTACGCGATTTCTGTCATGTCTATTTTGATTTCTAATGGTTCGAGGAATTACTAAAGTTTTGAATCTATCCGTTAAACACCATGAGTCTCCCTGAGTTTACGTTGGTGATCTGGTGTATCATGGTATTTGGGGGCCTGCAATATGTCTTTAACAGACGAGTCTCCGTGTCGCGGGGCAAGTGAACGCGGGGCAAGTGGCTCGGGGAAGAGGTGCCTTCGACGTCACCACCTGGGGGAAACCTTTCGACCGAGTTGGCCACCCTGGCTTCCGATTCGCTAATGCGAAGGGCAGAGTAACGGCGTAGGTCTACTTTCCCTCGTGCCCGTGCCCTCTGAGGGCATCACCAGCGCCCTCGCACGGCTTCCGGAGGCCCTCGGAGGTCAAAGAGTCTAGACCACTCTATCATCGCTGTTTTCGTAGCCCTTTTTGATGAGGCACGCCCTCGTCCTCTCCCTTCGGAGCAACGTCCAGACGGTGAAAGGGAAAATAGGGCGGAAGAGGGAAGAGAATGAGCGTCGAGAGGCGCACGTTGTTCTTTGAGAGAAACAAAGGGACAAATCTTCTTTTTCTCCCTTTCTTCCTTTTGTCTTTTTTGGTTCCCATGACTGGACGTTAAGCCGCATTCTCTCCGGTTAACTTCATTCGCATTCGCAGATGGTGGATTGGGGAATCTCCCTGAAGCAGAAAAACGCACTAGTTCCTGGCAAATTCAATTATATATTTTCTGACAAAAGACCAGAGTCAAAAGATATTCTTTTCGTAAATTAATCCGAGAGTAGGGTAAGAAATGGAATCTCAGTGAATTTTTCGTCCAACCCCTGGCCAAAAAGCCGTGAGGTGTGGTGTCTAGGGAACTGACTATACTTTACGACATGAAGTCGCTGAGTTTTCATTGTGACGAACGTTGCTGAGCTCGGGAACATAGTGTCCGGGTTCGTCTTCATTTCTCTATTTTTTGTAATATATATTACCCCGAAAGCCACCGCTAGGGTGTGTGGCAGGGGGCGAATACACATCGGGCTAATGTTGACTCGAATATTTTTACCCCTACCGATTTCGGAAAATGTTATTATGATCCCTTAGTGCTTGTGCATCTTAAATCTCTCTGTTCTACTCTTAATCTCTCTCTTATTTTATTTGCATGATCTCTCCTGCATTATAAACATAACAGATGAAGTATAGAACAGATAGATTAAAGATGTCATTTTTCCCACGGACGATTAGGCATCAGAATGACATTGTCCGACTGCGGTAGGGGTAAAATATGTGTCAAAACTGGTCTGGTGTTTATTCATCCCCTGCTAACTACCCTAGCGGTGGCTTTCGGGGTACTAAAAGTATATAATTATATAAATATACAAATAATTTTCTTCTCCCCTTTCTTAACACACATTGATCTTCACTTAGGCAACTGTATCTTCTGCAATTCACTTTTCTTTCCCCAAATTTCCTTCCTAAAAATTACTCATAAATCCAAAACCTCTCTCTACCTTCCATTTTACCCTTAAATATTCATTCGTAATATTATTATTGGGTTTTTAATGCTGATACATTACATATTTCTACTGCCTTGCTCGGTTTTATTTCCCCTGGTGCTTATTCTATATCTTTGTGACTATTTCAAGACTAAAGCTGTCCTAGTTCACATACCCTCCCCATAAAACTACTACATAATCCCCTCCCCTCTTTACTACAGTGCACCTTCTTTTCTCTTCCTCTATTTGCTTTCGGCTCCAGAGTTTCTGTTCCTGTCTCGTGTCTCGAAATCCGTCCAGCTGCTCTCCTCTGTAGCCAGCCTCCTCTCAGTCCCTCCCTTGCACGGCGCCTCTCCTATCCCCCTTTCCTGAAATGTCTCATTTACCTCGCACTGCATTTTGCACATCATTCCTTGGCTCTATTTTTCTCTCGGCCACGCTTGTCGTTATACACTTCTCTGCTCATTTGTCTCCACAATTCACGTAAAATTAAGTCATCGAGTAAACGAAAAATACCATAATTCCAACGAACTCAAGAGTGCGTGATAGTCTAAATTCACGGGTAAAGTAAAATCACACGAAAGAATACACTTGCGAGCGAGTACACCCAATGAGAGAGAGCGTACATTCAAGCCTTAGGGAATTGTGTTGAACGGATGGGTCCCATAGAAACAACATGCAAGATGTCGAGAAAACGTGCACGCTGCCAGTGCTAATTATCTCCCATGCGATCGCAGTTAGCAATCTATCTTGCTCCCCAATAGTACGAGGAAAGAACGACATTTTAAATCTATCCGATCTACAATAAATTCCCCTGATTTCACGTCGGTATTCTGATCTACCATGGTAAGTGGGGGCCTGTAATATGTCCCTGAAATTCTCAGACAAGTAGCCTGCCTCAAATGTACGCAGTAAATTTAACCTGCATTTCAACCGACGGCCAACTAGTGCCTCCCATGATAATTCTTCCAGTGCTGACATATTTTGATAATTGAGTTATCTAAGGCCCTTCACACATTTTGGCGAAATTGGTAAATATTTATGAGATGTTCAAAATTGATTTAATCGTTATACGAATCTCCGCGACTCAGATTTGAAATAACATCGAATCGTCAAGCAATTCTGAATGAAATCTTAAGAATTTCATACGGCCAAATTTTTCTCCTGAATTGACGTGGCTTTCTTTGACCCGCGCCTGATTTTCGGTGATCCTTATTTCAATGACCATGAATTTAATTATGCAAACCGTGGCATTCTAAATTCTTTAAGGCACATTTATACCTCTCTTTACTATTGATATTATTTTATTTCATAAATATAATGACAACCATTTGTCCATTTTCTCTCCATCCCGCAGTGTGGCATTCTTTTCTTTTACGAGATTTAAAGATTATCATGTCTTACGTACCGCAAATATGCGTATCGTTTCCTTTCGTTTTATTGCACTATACAAATACATCACTTGAAACAATGCGGATATCTTGGGTTCGATGTTTAATTTAGTCTTGGCCATGCACCCCTCGAGTGCGTCTCTCTCGGCTCGAGGACGATTTTATTAAAGTCGAGCGTCTGCTCATCTGGCGGGAATTGTGGGCCGACGACGGTGTCATCGCTAGAACAAAGCGCTTCCCTTCAACAAAAATATGGCAATGGAGCCTGCGGCCGCGGAGTGAAAAAGACTGCCATTCGAAATTCACTGGAAAGTTCAAAGTTCAGGTTCGCGATGGAAGCAGCAGCAACTGAGATACCACCGATAGAGTTTGTCACAGGCTGAAGTCGCTTCATCCCTCTTATTTATGTTGTACCATTATTATAAACAATTGAAAGTAACATTTAAAAACACCAGCTTAGGGATACTGAGTATGATTAAAGAAAAAGGTATTTCAAAATTAAAAGTCAGACTATTTTTTAAATTTATTATTCCCTTTAGCGAGGCCATTTTTGTTTATAACAAAATGAATAAAATCATATCCTACGCTCGCACCTGAATCACATTCCAATTATGAGAATAGAATTTGCCGAATTTGAAGAATTTGTGACTGAATTAACTCTATGCATATTAACGCGAATTTTCCAAAAGACAAATGCTGACCATCATACTCGTTTTAATATTTAAATGAGAAAGGAGAACGTTTAAATGTTAAGCTGCATTTTCGCATTATTGATCGCCATAGATATCTATCGTTGACGATTAGTGTGGGATTAAAACTGCTCCCAGCAACCATGGCGCCACACGTATGTACAGGGTTCGTCCGGAAAATAAGTGTACTGACTCCTGGGCTTGGCGCGCCGCTCCAGGCGCGCCGCCCAGCACCGCTCTGACGGGCTGCGATTGGTGGGGGGTATGTTGGCAAGCGACGCTGAAAAAGGCAGTCGGCTCTGAGCTGTGGTGTAGTGAGGAGCTCTGTTAACGCGAACCTCCACGCCCGACCCACGTCACGGAACGCGATGCCGAAGTTTTTGGAGCAGCGTTATTCCATCAAATTTGCGGTAAAGCTTGGGAAATCGTCTACCGAAACTGTCGGTATGATTAACCAGGCTTACGGGGAGTCAGCCATGTCCAGAAACATGATCTTTCGGTGGCACAAGATGTTCGTGGAGGGCAGAGAAGAGGTCGACGACGAGTCTTCGAGAGGTTCCCGATGATGCCTTCGCGGGAGCGTTCCAGGAATGGGAACGCCGCTGGAACAAGTGTATCGACTCACAAGGGTCCTATTTTGAGGAATATTAGCTTAAGATATGTAAAAGTGTAATAATTTTTTTTCCTGAGCTCAGTAAACTTATTTTCCGGACGAACCCTGTATGTTGCCTTTCTATCATTTGCGCAATTGCTTCTCTATTTATGCGTAGTTTACGTTCGCCTCCGTGTTGTCCAATAAAACTCTTCTCTTCCTCCTCTACCATGCTAACCGAACATCCCCCCTCCTACCACGGATTTTACGAGGGTCATCCGGAAAGTAGTACCCGTTCGTGAAATAAAGACACAAAAGTAAATATTAACAAACATAAAAAATTTTATTTGAAAGAGGATACTTTAAACTACTTCTCAACATAATCTCCAAGCAAATTAAGGCATTTGTCATAACGTGTGACAAGTTTCTGTATTCCTGCTGCATAGTCCTTCGCCGCCAGCTCATTGAGATACGCGAGGGACCCATCTTGCACAAATTTTTGCATAATGCAGATGGTGTTTAACAATTTCATGAACAATTGTTCGAGAAACATTGGGAAAATGCTCACAGATGTCATCAATTGTGACGCGCCGATCGTTCCTCACGAATTCGTCAACTGAGCTCACCAGTCGGTCTGTAATGACAGACGGTCTCTCCGAACGCTCATCGTCGTGTGTGTTCCCCCTCCCCATGTTGAAGTTGCGACACCACCGCCGAACAGACGACTCGTCCATTACATTGTCTCCATACACCTCCTTTAATTGGCGATGAATATCACATGGGCGAACGTTTCTTGCATTGAGGAATTTAATCACTGCCCTCACTTCACAACTGGCGGCGTTCTCAATTTTTTTAAACATTGTAAACAATCACAGAAACAACACAGGCAATGCTAGCGTCACGCAACTTGGCTCAGAGAAGGCAGACAAGCCACTGAAGCTATCTGACCTCGTCCAGCGGCTACTCGCGTCGTCAGCACTTCATGCGGCACGAACGGGTACTACTTTCCGGATGACCCTCGTAGTATCTCGCCAGCCCTCAATATTATCTCCACCCATCTCCCGGCTTACTAGCGCTTCTTAGCATCTTTACCTAGCGTACCCCATTCAATGTCTTCTGCTTGGTAATGGCTCTTCCCATCCAAATCTCGACAAGGCCCCCCAAGCCGCCACCGTAAGGGCGTATGGCGGAAGGTGTTAGGTCATCACCCATAAAAAGGAATAAAACCATATTCTAAATCAACAAAGTCATGTAAATCGATATACATTCGAAAACCGTTATAACTTACATGCATGAAAATACATTTACTATAAATTAACATATAACCCACGAATACATCTTATGTCTGCACACTTCTTTAGCCACCATTTAGTAATTCCCTGATGACCATAATACTTCTATGGCGGCCATTTATCTCCAGAATACATGATGTGATTCAACTGCTCAAATGTATTCCCTCCGTCTACAATGCTTGCTTCGATCTAAAATTATCTACCATATTTCACTGTATATCTTGTGCGTTTGACGAAAGCGTTACAATTACCGTCATCTAATTTTACCGGAACAACATCCACTATTTACAATATCCGTATATTAAGGGAAAGGAAAAATAAAAATTGATTCGGTATTCCATAAAGAGCCCCTCCAAGTCCCCCACTAAGAGCCCCTCCTCTGAAGAAGGATGATGAGGAATGACAAATGCCACCAACAAACGGCGCTCCTACAGCCTCTGCGTATTCCGGGGAAAATTCTTTCCAGCCGATGATGTGCATTTTTCGCCAAGTGCTTTACTTGAAAATCTCTCGGAGAAGAATTCGTTCGGAGATTCTGAGCACAACGCTCCAAACTTACATATACAGATCCTCTAAGACTACTTCATGAGCAGTAGGCTTGCCGAGGGGAATACCATCTTGTTCCACACAGGATCCAACCGCCAGCTCCAAGCGCTCTTCATTTTCTGCCTTCTCCGAATGTTCGAAGGCGTTCTCAGAGAGTGTGACAATAACCGCGTTCTTCAATAAGTTCATTCATTATTATTCGCCAGCTTCGACATCTAATTAGCCGAACAATGGTTTTACTTGCTAAGAAAAACGAGCTAGTGAAGAAAAAGATAGGAGGATAGGTCACACAAGGAAAATCAAATTACATTACTCAGGCCACAAAATGATGGAAGTAACTTCAGCAACAAATTAGTAGTAAATGGGAATAGAAGGATAAGAGGACTAGAAGAAACAAAGAACTGATTTTAAAAAAGTCCTCCTAATTTTCCAAAAGCATTCATATGCATGGCGTTGTCAACCCTATCTTTTCGGTCCGTTTTGGAAGGAATGTATATCTGATGCAACAGGCGTAGAATTATTATTTATTAGGTAATCTACCGGTTAAGGTATGTTTTTGGATGGACACAGCCACCAAATAAATATTTTGTGACTCCTAACAAAACACAAAATCCAGCATCCTACTCTACAGCAAAGTCCCTGTTCATCTCTGAGTACCTTCTTCCTCCCTTCATCCCGTCCAATATCCCTATCCTGTTCCTGCCCTTTCCTCGTTTCCCTAACATTCTCCCCTCAATTACAGTCTTCAACATCCCACTGCAGTCCAATACCCCCTTCATCCACTTCTCCCGCCTCCATAGGATTTCTCTCAACAAACCCCTCTCTTCGCCAACCATACCAAGTACTTCCTCATTTGTTTTCTTCTCTGTCCACATCACCTTCTCCATTCTTCTCCACACCCACATTTCAAAAGACTCCAGTCTACGGCTATCCTCCTACCTAAATGACTACGTTTCCGCGCCGTATATAGCTTCGCTACCTATCAAAGTTTTTACGAGTCTTTTCTTAACGTCCTTACTCAACGCGCTCATGTCATCAACGCCCTCCTCCTTGGGAAAGCCTCTTTGCCTAGCGCAATTTTTCTCCCTACGTCCCTACTTCTTTGACCGAGTTTATCCAAAACGCTTCCGAGATACATAAACTGTTCTACCCGCTCTAGTTTTTGACCTCCTATTTTAATGTTTAGCTTAGCCTTTTTCTTTCTTAAAACTCGAACAACCTTTGTTTTATTCAATAGTTCCCGGCTCAACCTTGTGGAAATTCATTTTAGTAAAATTAAGAATACAAATTAACTTTCCACTGTCCTTTATTAGGGTACAACCGGTTTCAACGCTCAAGCGTCATCGATGACGCTTGAGCGTTGAAACCGGTTGTACGCTTATAAAGGTCCGTGAAAAGTTACTTTGTATTCTTAATTTTATTAACCTCTGTTTTATTAATATTATTTCTCATCCCATATCATCATTCTCATCCCTTCATCTGTCGCACTGAATTTCCAATTCACTAAGCAATGCTTGCAACCCCTTGGCTGACTGACAAACTAAAGCTTGGTAATCAGCAAACCTAACTGATTTTACGGATTCCCCGCCCACTTTCATTCCTACCTCCAGTTCTTCCCATGCCTCTTTGATCATTTCCTCTGCATGCAGGTTGAACAGCAACGGTGATAATGGGCAACCCTGCCTTACACCTCGTATTAACACTGACCCCCATCCCCACTCGCGCCTAAAATAATCTTCGAGCGCAGTGTTGCGTTTGCGAGAGTAAGCATTTAGTAGCGCCCTTACTCAAAATATGGCTGTTTACATGGAAACAACTGGGTAATCATAGATCGATCGTCAAACCTTTACAAAAGGAGTCGCCGCTTTTCACTGTGTAAGCCTACAAAGTAAAAATGCCTACCTAGACTAATTGCAGGATAAATATTTTACCGATACTAAGCTAAATTTAAAAATATGAAACAGTTAGCAAGAAAAGTACGCATGAATATAAATAAGCTACACACGACGCAAAGTAAAGCTTAAAACAATCGCTGACAAGGATTAATGACCGAAAAATAACCCTTGATGATTAAAATACTATATAATAAGAAAAAGTATAATTATCGAAATGTAACACTATCCGACCTAATAATTAAAGCAAAATATAAAAACCGGTTAATGTCTAATGAGTTCAATATATTCCGATAAGGTAAAATTAATACGAAACTAGTACCACAAAATTACTTAATTGAAAGAAAGAAATGGAAAAAATTGATAAAAACTGCCGAATTGATTGTAAAGTGAACTCAGAATAACGAAAAAACCATTACGCGGTATTTCAACTACAGCGCGAGCAATCTCAAATATCTAAATATTTACATCTGGACACCATCTGCTCACCACCATCTTAGCGACATAGATGGCAGTAGGGTGACTGCTTAGGGTGTCCAAATTCTAGCCGCCTTTCTTCTTCAGGCGCCGAAGTCCATTCTCCCTGATGCCTAACGAGTCTGGACGCAGCTCTAGAGAGAGTCCTAGTAGGGAGGTGCCCGGGAACAAATGAAGGACGAGGCGTTGAAAGAAGGAAAAAGACTTGAGGAGCCCATGGAAGGGGCGAGTCCCTCTCTCAGACGAGTGGAGAGGGGCGCTCCGGGAAGAACGGTCATCAATTACGCACTGCCATCTCGCGGCGAACGGGGAAAACTTTGGGTCGCGTATCGCAAGCCCCATTATTCCATTATATTTATCCGCAAATGCTGCTCGCTTTCGCTGCGATAAGAACTTAAGGATAATCCTCACTTCGACAAATCCTCTCTTTTCGGTAAACCCCCCCCCCCACACACCCTTCCCCCCGCACTCCGCCCCCTGAAATCGCCCTTGCGTCGTCCCGTGGGAGGCGAGGTTTCGGTCGATCGGCTCCTCGCACCAGCTGAAGGCACCGTCAGGGCCACCAATGACGCACTGGCCCTCAGCTGAGCAAATTGTGGACCGTTAAGCCGCCAGATCTAAAACAACGGCAACTCTAAACTCCGCGATGTATAAACCCTGTCGAGAAAGTAACTGACGTTTCAGCATAGCGTCACGGTGGGTAAGGTTAGAGCCACCAAATTGGTGTCTAAACGTCCCTACACTCAGTACTACGCATCCATCCTGCTGTGGTGGTAGTATGCGTGCAGACTGTGGTTCTTCTACTATGCTCACATTAAGAACTATTACCATATGCGCTGCAATAGAAAATCCCACGATAGTAAAGTGTGATCTGTGATTAGGTTTATATTGGAGAAATACCAAAAGCCAATTAAAATTCCCAGGTAATTTTGTACGGAGACGGAAAAATGAATGAAGGTGGAGTGGGGCAGTGGTGCATTCAGTTTTAAAATGGCCACAGCACCAATGCTCACGACGACGAGGACCGTAGTGGTCAGCCTGGCCACGTGACATATGACTTGATTTTGAAAACCAACGAAATAATTCGTGAAAATCACCGATTTACGATCACGGATCTTTTTGTAGACGTAGTTTGCAACACAGTGCTTACTTGACAGTGACGCGGAATTGCATGCATGTATAAAAAAGTGCTTTAAATGTAAGATGGCATACTTCATCAGAGAGGAAATTGAAAAGCAAGGGTACCATAAATGTCTGCATTTGAAAACCGTGACTTCTTAGAAAAATGGTTTAAGAATGTGACTTTCAAATGTATATAATAACACTTTGTCTTATCACTTGTTTCATATTTTATTTTAAAATAGAAATTTCTTTCTGAATATCAGTCGCTGACAAATTGCGTGGTTTTCTATTTCGGCGCAATTTTAAACAGTTCACAGAGTGAGCAAAGTAGAAGAAGAACAGGAGTCTACACACACACTACCACCACAGCAGGGTGGGTGCGCAGTGCTGAGTGTAGGGACCTTTAGACACCAATTTGGTGGCTCTATCCCTATCCACCGCCACCCTAGGCCAAAACATAAGTTACCTTCTCGACAGCCTTCGTGTATTAATGATTTATGTAACCTTAAATATATAGGATTACCATTAACTGGTTTTGCTCATAAAATGGCGAGAAATAAGAGGAAATCAATTTGGATCTGAGTAAAATATTGACATAATTTGATTTGAAGAGTTTAGGGCTGAAAAGAGAGAAGAACTCTTGTGCCGCGATCTATGCAATAGTTATTATACACGTGCGTATATTTGGTGTGTAATGATTTCGGTAGCCTTAAGGTGCGCTGTTCTTGTCCGTTTATTTAGGGGCTGGAAGCTATTAAATGCTTTGGTGGATATGAACGCAGACCAATATTTGAAATGAAAAAGCGGTGTATCTCAAATTTTAAGGCATAGAATGAAAAAAATGAATTTTTTACAAAATCGATTTTATTCAACTCTTAGCCTCATAGTAAAGTTTGGCAATTTTTTGGGTTTTTCTGGAGTCAGCAGTAAATGTGTCATTTTTCAAGAGAGTGTAATTATAGGTGTAAGCCTACAATCCCGATAAGAGCATATATTTCCACTTTTTGTCTGTTAAAGTTTAAGGCATATGTGCATCTATATAAAATGAGGTAATATTTTAGCAGATGTGGAAATTACTGTTTAAAATAAAATGCGCAAAAAGTGAATACAATGTTCGAGATCAAATATCGTATTGGATTTCCCAGAGCCAACTTTGGAAAGTGTAAACGTTCAGTTGCGCACCAAGAACATAAGGTGAACAACTGTTGAACTAATGTATGAAAAAAATGTAATTAGGTTCATAAAAAAGTCAAACAACGGCTGCTAACTTAATAAAAAATAATTATGATCACAGGCAAGATAATTAATTGGTATTTGTGCCCATCCAAAACTTATCATAACCGATAGATAACTTATAATAATAATAATTCATAAGAATCATTTTCAGGCCTTCCAGCTCAGCGCACGCTTAAATTCAATTCTTATATGGGTTGATGTTATAATGTTTAGCCTTATTGCTTTGTGTATCTAGGTTAGCTGTGAGCTGTTGTTAGTTGTTAGTTTTGTTAGGTTTTAGTTTTTATGTTCTTCTGTGATAATGTACGCCGTGAATATTAGCATGTTTAAGAGATGGTCATGTGAAATTCAGAGTGACTGGTGATAACAGCACGGGCTCTCCTGATTGGACACCCACTACTCCGTAATCATTTGTTAATATACCTATTATTGTGAATTGCTCTACGTTTAAGCGATTAACCCTTTCGTTCCTGATTATTAGGGGAGGGAATTAGCTCAAATGCAGCGTTGGATCTATATAATCATTGAATCGGAATAAACATTAACTCTGGGGAATATAAACTAGATAAATTAGAGCAGTCATCTTAATTAGGAATGCAATAGACGTAGAAGGACAGAGTAGAAGAGACATTTAAAGGTAGATTTGCGTTGCATTAACGAGCGCTTATAAAAGAGGCGGTGTTGATGATGGGCACCTAAAGTGAAGATGCAAAGAAGAGACCAATTAAAACTTTGATACGGAGCGTAACTTCGTATGCTGGGTCGTGGAGGCAACAGGACGAGAGTAGATTGCAGGCTTTAGAGATGTGGTTGAGGGGGAGAGGGGGAAAAATAAATGGGCAGAAAGGAAAACAAACACGAAAGTTCTGGACATTGTGGGGAAAGAGAGTGAGAGTTACTTGGAGAAGTTTGAGGTGGGCAGGACAAGCGGATGCGAGGGATACAGTGTGATGCAGAAGAGAGGAGATGAAGAGGGGGAGGCGAGGCGGAGGAAGGGAATTAGCAGACCTTTTAAAGGGTTAAGGGAGTTGGAATATACTACCTTGATCAAAAAGTTCCCGGAATAACCACCGTGTGGCGCTCCCATCGTTCCGATTTGAGTTCTGTTTTTTTTGTTAAATTGGTACATCTGTTGTTGATATTCCCTTTAAATCTTAGTGTCATAACTTGACATTTGCAAAAGTTACGTAGCCAAGAGTACATCTATCTCTGTGTGTGTTGGCGATTTTTTACAATTGCAGAAATGGATTTAAATTTGCAACAACGAACTTGTATTAAATTTTGCGTAAAAAACGGATTTAGTGGCGCACGGACGTTGGAAATGTTGGAAAAGTGTTTCGGCAACGATTCTCTAAAAAAAAACGGTCGTTTACCAGTGGCACGAGCGGTTCAGAAGTGGTCGTGAGTCAATCGAAGATGATGAACGCAGTGGCAGACCATCGACATCGAAAGTCGGTGAAAAAATTGATAAAGTAAAAGAAATGTTGGTCAATAACCGCAAATTAACCATCAGAGAAATAGCGGAGGACTTGAACATTGCCTATGGATCCGCCCAAGACATTGTGGTTAATGATTTGGGTTTCCGTCGTGTAGCAGCAAAGTTGGTGCCAAAAGACCTCAATTTCATGCAAAAAAGAGACCGTGTTGACGTCGCAAAAGACATGATTTGCGAGGCTGAATCCGATCCCACATTCATCAAAAGGATCATTACTGGAGACGAGACGTGGGTTTATGAGTACGACACGCAATCCAGACATCAGGCAAGTGAATGGCGTTCACCAAATGAGCCGAGACCAAAAAAACCACGTCGTTTTCAGTCAAAAAAGAAGGCAATGCTGACGGTTTTCATGGATTACAACGGTGTAGTGCATCATGAATTTTTGCCAGAAGGCCAGACAGTAAACAAAGAGTATTATTTGGGCGTTATGAGACGTTTGCGTGAAGCAATTCGCCGAAAGAGACCAGAAATGTGGGCAGAAAACTCGTGGATTTTGCACCATGATAACGCACCGTCGCACAGTGCTATCATTATTCGTAATTTTTTGACGAAAAATGCAACAAATACCATCCAACAGCCACCGAATTCACCTGATTTGGCTCCCTGTGACTTCTTTCTGTTCAATCGAGTTAAAAAACCATTACGGGGAACGCGTTTTAGCAGCCGAGAGGAAGTAATGGAAAAACCGCAGGAAGCACTGATGGACATACCGAAAACCGAATATAAAAAATGTTTCGAGGATTGGATCAAGCGCTGGCATAAGTGTGTTGCAGTCGAATTTGAATAAATTCCGGGAACTTTTTGATCAAGGTAGTATGCAGAGATAAGTTATCCTGCCCTGAATCCTATGGGGTTAAAGAATATTCGCCATTTAAGCTGTGATTTCAGATTATAGTATTGTGTAGATACGGGATCCATGAAAAACCTACTGAAACCCAGTAAAATACTGCTTATTATAATCATATTCGTAGTATTATACATATTCTCGATTGCATCATTTTAGTAGAATATAAAATTTAGTTTGAACAGATGGAGGCAATATCTAGGATATCTTTTTATGCAACATTCTGGGGAATTTCCATTGATAAAGTAGTTGATATTTTAACAGTATTAAGCAATTATGCACTCAACAGCGCTACAAGGTTTGTATAATAAGTATCCTCAACAATTTTTTCCTGACGTGTGTGCGTGAAGTGCTGAATTCTCACCGTCGGTTAAGTGCGCTCATGATCGTATATTGGCATTGACATAAGATGACAGTGCACACAGCATTAACGCTGAAAATTTGGCGATGCGACAGATCTGCGCTAAACTCCTCGTCCCGAAGGTCTTTAAACGGGCGATCAAGAGCAGAGTCGAATATCAACTTGAGAAGATCTTCTACATCACGACGATTCCCCAACCCCCTTACAGTTCCAGCTTGGGACCAGCAGACTATTTCCTATTCCCTATAAAAGTTAAATCCTCCCTCAAAGGACACGATCGTGGGACTTTAAGTACTGTCAAAGATGCTTGCACGCGTACCCTTAAGGATCTTCCGGAATCCGCCAACCAGGGAGCCTTCGAGTTGAGGGAAAACCGCTGGCAAAAGTGTGTCAACGCTCAAGGGTGATGTACTTCGAATGGTTATGAGGCATTTAAGCAACATATGAAATAAATCTATTTTTTCTTAACTATTCCCGATCTATGCAAGCCTTGTATATGCGTAGGAGAGATATCTAAAAAGATCAATTTAAATATCTAACTTGGAGGCTCAGTAAGGGTACAAGGGTTATCAAAAAGGTGTTTTAAATAAAGATCAGCCTGTTGTCTCGTCGCTGTCATTCCATCACAGCCAGAGAAAGAGAAAGAATGTCACGCCCACAGTCGACTTGAACGGCTGGCAAAAGAATGAATCGCGGGCAAACACGGGACGCTATTCCGGAGCGAACTGACGCTTTCCTGGTCGGCTTTAGAGCAAGAATGGCACCACTATTGCCGAAGGTATTTGTTGCCTGAGTAAGTGATCACTTTCTACTCGCGAGTGTGTCCAAGACACGCCATTACAGATCCCCTTAGTTTATGGTACACTCTAAGGAACAATTCAAGTGAAATCGAGGCAAGTTAATCATTTATCAGGGAATAAAATATTGTGTTTAATACGTGTACCATAAATTTTGCCTTTAGTAACTTCAGCAAATGTACAAACCGGTTTCATTGATTTGGATATAAAAAGGTGTGCGCCATTTCATAGTATTTTATTGGCAATTGAATTTTTCTGTTAATCTATATGCATAAAAGAAAGTCGTAAATCGTGTTAGTTACACCATTTATAACTCGAGGACGGCGGAACCGATTTTCATTATGCTTGATTTTTTCGATACGACTCATTCCAGGAGAGCATAATAATCATTATAATATATACTATATCATTATAATATATCTTTTCTACGGGAGCGGTATCAGCCCGGCATTCACCCATGGGCGGAGGGAAACCCGTAAAACCTCCGCCAGGCCACCGGAGAAGACAAGAATAACAAATTTATAGGTAACAATAAATAGTGAAACAAGCGTAACTGTAACGGTGACAACAGTAGCAACAATACTATAATTAAACAAATGGTAACAACAATAAAGAAACGATATACGGTAACAACATAAGGATAACAGTGTATAACAAATGTTTTAAAAGGCACTTCACTTTAGTCACTTCACTTTAGTCATTTTAGTCACTTCACTGTGTGTGGTCAGTCACTGGTTCGGTGCGCCCTTTTCTTCTGTGGGGCGGGCGAAATAGCGGCAGGTCTGGATCCGGCTGCAGACATGGTGGGAGTGGCAGAATAGTGCGGACTCGATGGGGTGGCAGGTCCACTTCAGGGTAGTAGGAAGAGAAGAGGGTGGTGATGACTCGTGCTGGTGACTGTAATTTCACAACGGGGCGAGGGCGTAGCAGGCTGCCCATATGTCCTAGTATGGTGGTAAGAAGGTCCTCGTTGTAGTCAGCCCATCGTGCTGCTGTCATGCTGCGGGCACGGCACAACCTGTGAGGGATTGGCTCAATATTAGCACGGTCATAGACGTACTCCCTCGGGGCATCGGCAGGTAGGAGAAGCAACCGTCTGAAAACCCGGCGCTCAAATGATGCGTAGCGCTCTATGTTATTATTTAAGGGCAAAACCGCGAGCGCGGCATACTCCATGACAGGCCTGACAAAGGCTTTGTATAGGAGAACTCTTTGGTGGATAGCGGAGTATTTATGTAGATATACGTGCAGATGAAGATAAACATATTTGTAGATATAGATGCAAATAATTGTAGATATAGAGAAAAATTATTGTAGAATAGGTAAAAATAAATGTAGAATAGATGAAAATATTTTTGTAGATGCTATGCAAAGAGAATAATTCTTTGCTTTTACTTCTGCCACTTCATTATTCTGCTGATCTCTGAGTGAACCCTTGAAGGAAGTGGTAAAATGATATCCTACAAAACGTACCGGGCGATGTTTCAAAGAACTGCTTCGAGAAACTAACAGGAATGATTATCCTTCATAAGCATAAAACAAAGCATTAATGCATTTCCTTTTTCCTGAGAGTAACAGCATGCATGCATTGAAATGCAAAATGCACGCCGACTTTCTAATGATAGCTATAATTACAATTTTAATTCATTCACCCTAAAAGTTAACAACTCGTGAATGAAAAATTAGAACTAGATATTCGTTGACTTGGATATGATAAATGGAGCTTCTTATATGGCGTTTTCTGTGAGGAGCTTGGTGCTCAATGGTTCCGAGACTGGGAACATTGGAAAAGTGGACCAGCGATGAATAGAAGCCTTGGAAACGTGGTTCTGGAGGAGAATGCTGAAGATAATATGGGCAGACAAAGTAAGGAAAGAGGAAGTATATAGAAGAGTTGAGGAGTATAGGTGAATATGGAGGCCATATTTACGGCAAAGAAGAAGCAGATGGATTGGACACACATTGAGGCACAATGGATTGATTAGGAATATAATAGAAGGAAAAATAGAAGGGAAGATTCCACGAGGAAGGCCAAGAGACTATGTCTCATATAGGACAAATTAAGATGGACGTAAAACAGATAAAGTATCAAGGATTGAAGGAATCGACATTGAATAGAGAAGAATGGAGGGCTGCAGTAAACCAATCCTAGGATTTAAATACTGATGATGAAGGGGTTTTCTAAGACTGGCTGTATTAAATAATATTTCCTTGCAGCGCAAAGGGTTTTTTATGTTACTGACATGGTAAAAAAGGGAGAGGAAAATTAAGATTGGTGTGATGATTTATGGGGAAAATTAATCATTCGCCAGGGATCAGGCAAGGAAAGAAAGCAAAAAGGTACTATTCCTTGTGGTAAACCTATTCGGGAAACAATTCCCACCCTCGTGTATATATATATTGTGAACGTCTTAGTGACTCACAATTCTTATTCTTCACATCAACAGAGCACGAGAGGCACCGTGTTCGTTTGACGGATAGTTATAGCTTGGAAGAGTATCTGCGATCACCACTGCGCTATAAACCCACACAAGAAGTCGTGCTCGCCTGATTTCATACCGTCACGTGCACCTTTCACACCAAGAGAATAAACTGATAAATATTTTGATGAAATAAGAGGGAAGGGTTTACAAAAACAAAGCCAAAAGCCAATTCCTGAAATTCAACGGCACCCGAGGGAAGAATTGCGGCCCGAATCGCGCGCTTCTCGCTCCGACTTCCGATTTTTCAAATAACTTTCGCCGGCCACCAGATAGCGCCAGCAGATCCAAGGCTTCCATCAAAACAAATGCATGGAGACGTCCGCAATAGTGTGGGAACGCGAGCCGGAAGAAGATCGAGTTTTAGAGGGGGCGGTTGGAGCTGGACCACCGAGCAGCGACGGGTCGCCAAATGATGATGAGGATTAAGGGGAAGGGGGTGGGGAGGGGATGGAATGTGAATTTAATCGTTGGCTCGCAGCGAAAGGAAAATGGCGATGAAATGGCGCGTGGTGAATGCGGGTAAATGGGATTACTCGGCAAAGAGTGCTGTTGCAAGTGGAATAAGTGCGAAGGAACCACTTTAATTGGCCGCTCGACTCATTTTGATGAGGGCCGTCCCGGCTCCAAGCTAGCCAGTTTTCAAGAAGGTTCCAGCAACGAAAAATATAAATGTTGGTGGGCAATGCGCCCCCGGAACTTCGAACGAGTTGTACTTGTGTAATGAACGGGCTATAATTCAAGGTTTTTGTGAGATTTCCAACTTCAAAAAAATGATTCGCGTGTAATACCGAAAATATTTCATGAAACTCTTTGCTTGAACAATGGAACTTTCACGATTTAAAATGCTTATCCTAAAAAGGATTTGAATATACGGGGTATGTTAGCACTCATCTTAACCATGACCACACAGTATAGACATAAATTTAACACCCCCTGCCATGCGTCACCTTGACGAACCATCAACTCATTATTATGACTATTATTATTAAAAATACACATGTGCTGATAGACAGTATCGGGTGGCACACAAGTCCCAAGTAATCTCAAAAGATAATAAATAAAACCAGTCAGTAAAACAAAAGTACACTTAAAAGAAACTTTAAAACACAAATCTCTTTAACAAAACAAGCGAATCCCCATCTCATTTACATCAACCAATCAGCAAGAAAAAAAGATAAATTTAAAAAAATTAGCTATTACATATAACACAATACACCACACATCAATCAAATCATTACATAAATACCCTACATCTATTCTTAAAAGTATACACTCTATTAGGAAAGGGCTCGAATATTTTTGCAGGTAAGGTGTTCCAATCAACAATTGTTCTATTTGGAAAAGAAAATTTCTTTTCATTTGTTCTCTGTGCCCGGCATTTTACCTTAAATTTGTGATCATTTCTGTCTATAAAATTTGGGTTCCCCACCTCTTTCCTAAGATCTGTCCAAGCTTTCTCCCCCTTCAAAATTCGGAACATTCCACAAAGTCTGCTTGCTTTCCTTCTAGTTTGTAGAGGTTCCCAGTCCAGCGTTTTTGGCATGTCAGAAACACTCTCCATCCTCCTACGCTTCCCCAATACATATCGGGCAGCCTTTCTTTGCACCTTTTCCAGTTTTTTAATATGACCTTCTTCATGAGGGTCCCATACAAGAGAAGCGTACTCTAAAATTGGTCTTACCAGGGCCTGATAAGCCTTCTCCTTGGTTGCTCTATCGCTCCCTTTGAGGTTTCTCATCACCCAATGAAGAGTTTTGGAAGCTTTCCTATAGATATACTCCACATTTAGCCCCAACCATAATCGTTAATTAAATATACAGCTAAGTATTTGCAAGTATCACTTCTAGGAATGACATTTTCTGAGAATTTATATTCCCTATTGTTTCCATTTCCCTTGTTACTAAAAGTGATGGATTTGCATTTGCTAACATTAATATCCATCCCATTATATGTCACCCCATCCGCCATTTTATTAAAGTCCCTTTGAAGTATGTCGCGGTCTCTGTCATTCTATGATCAATTTCTTAAATGTGTACTTAAATTACTGGAACATTCCAAAGGCAATTGAAATTATCGACTATTTACTCTAACTTTATCACGGATAAATGTATCAAAACAGTCTTTTCAATTTCCTAATAAGATTTTATATTCAATGCTTTTACTTTGATGTAATAGTTTGAATATGGCCTTGGTAGTTTGACCAAAAAGAATACTATGAATTATCTACATCCTCGTATGCATTAGTCGTTGAAAATGACCGTTTAGGGGTATGGTGGGGGCGAACTCACATCAGGCACGCAGAGCACGAATATTATCGAACAGGAAAGAATGGTTGATAGGAAAAACTTATGTCATCGGATATATGAGGGAGTGTAATTTGTGGGAAAGAAATCAGCGTCTTTAGCAGAGAAATCGTGGAAAAAATCACACTAGCTCTTCATTACATTTTAGACTGAATGTTTTAAGGTAGATTTTTTTGTACATATCCTGAATATGGCTGCATTTCATATTTTTGCCTAAAAAGCGCAATCTGACATCGCAAAATATGGTAAATCTTCAATTGATTCCTCATGCATTCTACATCTTCTCTGAAACGAGGCTAAATTTTTCAAGAAGAATTAAATAAGTACCTAATCTTTGAGAATACGCAGGAAACCACATTAATATTCTCTGATGAGGGCCATTACATTTTTTTTTCTTCCATCAACTCTCATTAATTATTGGCTACTCATTTCATTCCTGAAGAAAATATTAGAAATTCATTCAGGATTACTGAGTGACAGTTTACAGGATTTAGGTTAAATTGTAGTTTTATGTTTTTTATTGTTAAGCGAAGCTTAGGAATGTATTTGTGTTCAAGCTTTGTGTATTCAAAACTGATCTCAAAGGAAGACAACTGAATCAAATAAAAAGGTAGTGTTATTGTTTGCGAGATCCCTCTGCTGAAGGCGATTATGGTCCCTTCAAAAACTCTTCACTTCTTCCTTATGGTTGCTCGGAGGCATGCATACCTGAATAATAACCAAGTTCGTCGGTTCTGCATTTTTCTCAACCAGTAATAGTCTATCCGTTACCTGCTCTATGTTGACTACAATTCTTCCTACCTCTTCATTTAATACTATGGCAACCCCTCGTTGGCTCTCGTCTCCGCCGCTTTATATTATTCTATACTTATCACTCCAGTAATCCCCGCTATCTTTCCATCTCACCTTGCATAGATCTATATTTCCCCTTTCCATCTCTCGCTTAACATTCTTCAATTTCCCTGTCCTTATCACTGTCCTTACATTCAACGTTCCTAATTTAACTAATTTCGTTTTCTTTTCATGCGTCATCTGTCCTGCTGCTGCTGGTTTTCCCTTACATGGGTTTCGTAGGATGACGACCGCGGAAGCCTTGCCTCCCCCGCTGCCGGGCACGACACACGGCCGATTGGGCCGAGCCCTGTAGTTGCCAGGACTCAAAATCTCTGTATTGTCCATCATGTTAATCTTGGGAATGATAATTGAGGTGGTTTCCCGTTGCCTTCCTCAATGGTGTTTTTAACGTGACACCATCACTTATTGGCTGCCCCACTGGGGTCAGACGCCATTGCAGCCGCCTCACTGAGGAACAGACGCTGCGTGGGCTAACTTTCATCTGGCTCCTAACCCTCGACCTATCTGGCTTGGGTGACCCTACCAGGAGTAATTATTATTGCTTCCACCAGCACAGCTCTAGGGGTCATCGGAACGCACAAGCCCTTCCACCACGTCAAGGTTGTAGTCCGAGGAGGGAAGCCATGTATATCATTTGTAAATTCACCACCCTCCCCAATCTTCCCAAAATTATAAACCGCTGACCCGTTCCATCTGCACCCCATATTTCCCAGTTGTCCAACCCCTAAAATACGTGTATATCCTTAGAAGATCTTCGTACTGAATAGCCACAAACAAACGGTCACCTATTACGTAATGGTCCCTCCGTCTCTCTTAAACGACTGGCCAGTTTATCGGACATCTTGATAGCCACTAAACCCTCATCTTAATCCTCCGACACCCACAAATCCCATCCGACACCTTGCAATCCGGCCTGATATTAAATATGTTGCATCTTAACCGACGTTTTCTCATAAGTAGCCTGTTTCTCCTGCCCGTTTCACTCCATTTCCCAACGAACCTCGCCAGTGCAATTTATAAGCTAAATAACGGAATGTGCATCCTTTGAAGGAAGATAGATATGAGAACCAAGGCAAGCAAACTCAGACCTACCTCGGCGCTGATATACAAGGTTTGTATAAAAAGTATCAGTAGCAATTTTTTCCTGACGTGTGCGTGAAGTGCTGAATTCAGTCCGTCGGTTAAGTGTGATGTGCATGATCGTAGGTCGTATTATTTTGCATTGACAAGACATTGACAGAACATACACCATTATCACTTAAAATCAGGCGATGCGAAAGATCTGCGCTAAACTTGTCCCAAAGGTCTTTGGATGGACGACCAAAATCAGAGTCGAGTGTCTGCTTTCGAAGACCTTCTGCAACGGCATCGCGACGATTCCCCACCCCCTTACAATCCCACTAGCTAGGCACTATCAGACTATCCTTCCTATTCCCGAAGGTATGGAAATCCTCCCTCCCTCTAATTCCACCACCTTGAGACCCTCAGTACCATCAAATAAGCTTACACGCGTACCCTTAAAGAGTAACCTTATCCGGAATCCGCCTTGCAAGGAGCCTTCGATTCGGGGACTGGCAACAGTGTATTGACGTTCAAGGCATGTACTTTGAAGATTTTTGAGTGGCATTTTAGCAATACATAGCGAAATTAATCTTTTATATATCCATTTGAAACTTTTTCCGAACAAAATTAATTCAAAATTTGTATAGTTTGAAAGGAAGTTGGCGAATGAAAAAATGGTTGGTGAACCTAAGATGTAACGTTTTTAACTAGGAATATGTCATTATTGGCTGAGAAATTCATGCATAAATCAACTCATGGGCTCTCAGATAAATGCTACAAATTTTAAATTCGAAAATAAATCCTTCTCTACAGTTATCGGGCGTGCTGGTCTCCATAAGTGAAGGTAAGAGTGTCTTTATACTCCCTTCTTCCTTGACATCAAATTTCATTAGATTGATGATGTGACTTTATCATTCCTTTCCCCTTTACAATAGTACATTATATTGAGGAGGTTTACAAAGAGGCGTACGTGGAGGAAAACGAACCCTGACGGGAATCGAACCTGGGACCTCTGAGTTGGCTGGCGAGGACGTTACTCCGCGGCCACCGGAGCCGGCGTAGTAACAACTATCGTAGGTGGGTAGGGTAAGTGTTACTGACGCAATTAATATTCATTAAAGAATTCTAAGCTCTCAGAGTTGACCAGTGGTCGTGTGTTTGCAACCGTGAGTAAGACAATTGCGAAATTCAACGTGATAGAAATCAAGAGTACTCATTTCGCGAATAATCGCTAAAATTAACCGAAAGGAAGTCTTACGTCATTATTATTTTTACTGAATAATCTTGATTGAGAGACTCCGAGAGCAAGGATATTCACACGCAGTACAAGAAATTATTGTTACTAGTTTATCTACCGGTTAAGGTAGGTTTTGGTTGGACACAACCACCAAATAAATATTTTGTTTCTCATGACAATGTCGCGTGGTTGGCGGTCGCGAAATCATTGCTGGGAGCGTAGCACAGAATGAGGGAGTCGTATTCGGTTTATGAGTCTTTTATTTAACCCTTATCAAGCAATGGGGTTCAGGCACCGGGGATTAGGGACGAGCGAGCGGGGCAAGGCTGGGCATCTCTGGTGTGGTCGTGGGAGCCAACGACCGACGAACACAGAGGCAGGGTATCGGGTGAGGAATGAGGAAGGGAGTCGGGTCGTCGGGATATGTGCAGGGAAGGCAGGTTAGCAGGGTATCGGGGTAAGGAATGGGGCCCTGCTAAAGTTTTTTTTTCAGTTTTAAAGGTTTTTATTTCCGTATCAGAACAGTATACAAGAGATATATAAAATATATGGAAGCATAACAAAAACAATACGGAAACCCCGTTTTAGGATAGACTCCTCTTCGGGGTGGAAAAATAAATATTGACAGGCTAAAAAGATGGTAACGTTTGCAGAAAAACCTTTCTTTTCTTTTCAGCGGGAGCGGTATTGGCCCGGCATTCACCCAAGGGCGGAGGGAAACCCGTAAAACCTCCACCAGACCACCGGAGAGAGATGGAAAAATTAGAGGTTAGAAGGATAACAGGAACACAACCAGTATTATAGAATATATAGACAATAAAATTAACAATGTAGTAACAGTAATGATTGTTCTTGCTATTGTTCACTGGAAAATCACAAATATATTTTCACTGCACTTCACTTTTGTGGCGTTCTTTCTTCGTTCCTCGGCGAGGGGGACGGAAGAGCGGCAGGTCGGGGTCCGGGAGCAGACACGTGGGCGTGGGCAGCTCTGTCCGGACGCGGTATGCAGGTAGGGTAATTTCAGGGTAATGTCTTGGGAAGGTGGTGTGGATGATCCGTGCCGGCGACTGTAGCTTTATCACTGGCCTGCGACGTAGCAGGCCTCCCATGCTGCCCATGATGGTGGTGAGCAGCTCCACGTTGTAATCCGCGAGGCGAGCCGCTGTTCTGCATCGGGTGCGGCACAACCTGTGGAGTATGGGTTCGACATCAGCACGGTCATAGATATATTCCCTGGGGGCGTCAGGTGGGAGGAGGAGCAGCCGTCGCAGGACCCTGCGCTCGAACGACGCATAGCGCTCGATTCCCTTGCCCATAGGCAGCACCGCGAGCGCGGCGTACTCCAGCACAGGCCTGATGAAGGCCTTGTACAGAAGCACCCCACAGCCCTCGGATACCCCGTGGCCGTTAGCCCGGACGGCCCGCAAAAGGTTGGCACGGCGGCTGCACCTCGCTCTCACGGCACCCGCGTGCTGTCTGAAAGAGAGGTGTTTGTCAATATGGACTCCTAGGTAGGTAACGGATTGGGATGGAAGGATAGCTCTGTTCCACAGAGAGATGGAGGGAGGTGAGATGCCGCTCTCACGGGTATCGTGGCTCCCGGCAAACACCATGAAGACGGATTTCAGTGGGTTTGGCCGCAGGCGCCATCTCTGAAACCATCCCTCGAGGGTCGAAGTGGCACGCTGCAGATGTTTCATGGCCGTTTCAACCCGCTGCGCCTGTAACCACAGTGCCGTATCGTCGGCATATTGGGCGAGAGTGACTCGCTTGCCGTGGTTTTTGTTTGTGGGCATATCCCAACAGAACAACGTGAACAGCAGAGGAGAGAGGACGGTGCCCTGAGGGACGCCTGCGAGCAGGGGGAAGGGAGAGGAGAGGTGTCCATTGACTTTCACCCTCGCCTGCCTGTTATGAAGGAAAGAGGATATTAGTCTTAGGAGTGGGGGGGTCACGCCTGGGGTTAGAGAGAGCTTCCCAATGAGGCCGTCATGCCACACTCTGTCGAAAGCTCTCTGTATGTACAAGAAGAGGGCTGCAACGTATTGGCGCCGGTTGATCGCCTCGGCCGCCGTGTTGGTCGGGAGACATTGCGGGTCCGTCGTGCACCTGTTGGGGCGAAAACCAAACTGATGGGGTGGTAGAACGCCATTATCGTTGAAGTGGTCTGTGAGGCGCCGAGTGATGATCCTTTCGAACCATTTGCCGATGACGCTGGTGAGGCAAATGGGGCGGAAGTTCTCAGCCCTGTTGTTTTTCTCCTCCGGTTTAGGAAGCATGACAATGGTCATGGATTTCCATCTCCGGGGGTAGTATCCTAGAGAGAGTAGGGCGTTAAATATTATTAGGAGTGCCTTGTAACAGGCAGGGGCTTTTTGAATGTGGCGTGTGGTAATACCGTCCGTCCCCGGAGCGGTATGTCGCCGGGGTTGGTGGGTTGCCATTTCCTCCTTATTAATAGGAAAGAAAAGGGGGTCATCCGGGTCTGCTCTCTCCGCTCTCTGCAAAGGAAGTAGGGAGTAGGGCAAGGAGTCCAAGTGGCGTCTGCAAGCTGCTTTGTGGCCCTCATCGAAGGCCGGGTCCTCCTGAGGGCGAAACACCTCGGATAATACTCGTCGGAACTCCTCTGCCTTATCCCGTCTCGCTTTATATAGCATCGCGCCTTCGGGGGCAGGGATGGCTTCAAAGTAGGTACATTGTAGCAACAAGGGAATTAGGTAGTGGACATTGTCTTGTCTTGGTTTCCGAGAAACCCGCACTACATCACCATACATTCTCTGGTATGCTGGGAGGTACTCCTTGGGAGAGTTAACCAATAGTGGGGGTTTCCGAGAAACCCACACTACAACAAAAGACAACCCAACATCCTACTCTACATCGTCCTTCTTCATCTCTGAGTACTTCCTTCCTATCTTCATCCCTATCCATCCTGTTCCTGCCCTTTCCTCGTTTGCCCTTTTGAGTTTTGGATTACCTGGTAAGTTTCTCATTAGATGTTTGGGAGTCTGTAACTGATATTTGTGTCCACTATTTTAATACGTGTTTTGGAGGCCTTTCGTAAGTTCGGATTGAAACGGAATGGGCAAGACTTCTTTCTTGGGGGTGTTGTACAGTTATGTGAGTGTGGTGTATTGGCCATATGGTTGACACCTTACATATTCAGTATCTCTCTCTTCATTGGTAACCAACAAGATCCATTTTATTCTCTACATTCTCCGCCAAAGCCATGTCTTTGAGTTTTCTATATAATTTTAGGCTCTTCTCTTAATAGTTGGAATTCTGGGCCACTCATGACAAGGGTCCTTCACATATGAATACGTAACATTCTGCAAATCGTCGCAGTTGTCAATTGACACTTGTCAATATCTCCCGTTCCTTCCAGCGTTCCGCACTCAGCACACTCGCATTTGGACTCTGATGGTTATTCTTGGGATCAATCATACGGTGAGGGCACTTTCACTTGTATTCCATGTCACTTCCGGACAAAGGAGTACTCTCAATCGATTCGTGGGTTCCTGTCCCGGGCACCTGAGGACAGACGTGGAGAGTAACTTCAAGACGCGGAGGCAGAGCAGATGGGCGCGCGTTGTAAAACATCCCCGCTGCTGTCGAATTATTTAGGAACGACTCTCGCTTCATTGATTTTTCAAGCCAATCGTCCAATTTTCTCCGGATGCCGAATTGAACGGGAAGGACGTGGAATGCGTGGACCACGCCATTACATTCAAACGGGACCTCGAAATTTGGAGTGCTGCTCATGAAGTGCCGACCAATTGAATGTGTTATCGCATGCACGTCCGAATTCCTTGGCGTGCGCCTTTGGTCTATTTCGATTGACAAACCAAGACATTAGCCGCCATCCACCAAAGGCACCCGTGGCTGAATAAACCTCACATCCAGGGAAGTACGTACTTGGGGAGGCGAGGATTCAGGTTGTTGAATTTACATTGCGTTTTTCATATTGATCAACTTGTCAATATGCAGAAAAATAACGATTTTAGGAGTTGCTAAGCATGTAATAATGATTTTTGATGATCAACATTTAGCAAGATATTGTAAATTATCAACTAACAAAAACGTATTGCAATTTTACTGAATCAGTGAACAAACCAAAGCACTGGTAGAAGTGAAATAAAAAAAAATAATTGTTGCCTACATTGTATCCAAATGTTCATTTCATATTGTGTTTGACGATTAATTGAAGGCACCAAGTTGTTTATTGGCGGAAGCACCCTCCCTTCCCCAAAACGCCACTCTTTTCCCCTGCCCTCTGCCCTCATCCAACCCTCGCCCTAACCCTCCTTCCCCCTCCACCTCTCACCCGCGGCTCCATCCGCGCGCCTCTGAGGTCGGTTAGTAGAACATCCAGCGACCCCTCCCACCTGGCCCTTCCCTAAGTTTTTCTGCTTTATCTCCTCGAAAAAGATCGTTTTACTACCAGTCAAAGAGACACGAAAGTGGAAGCACTCTTGGAAGGTCATCGCGATGTGGAAATCGGAGCATTACCCCCGAAGATGAAAAATACCTACCGCGTTCATTGAAACGTTCAATGAGTCACTTCAATGAAACTTCATCAATTACAGGAATACAATTGCTGTCCAGAAAGTAACTTATGTTTTGAATTAAGATATGATCCTAGTGACAAGACTAAGTTTTATTTCATAGATTTGAAAGACACATTCTCAAGCTATTTTTCTACTCAGACGCCATTCAAATTGAGGCATTTACCATAACGATACACAAGATTTTCAATTCCGCCTCTGAAGAAATCTGCCACCTTATATTTGAAGTACTTTTTTAAACCAGAATGCAATTCTGCGTTACTTTCAAAGCGTTATGTTGCCAGCCACGTCTAGCGAGAGATCCATGATCGTAAAATGGTAATTTTTGCCAATATTTTCATTGATTTTCACCGTCGGTTCTTCTGTCCCGTGGCCAAGGCGACCACTGCGGTGTCCTCGTCGTGAACATTGGTACTGAGGCCATTTTTAAACTGAATGCACCACTGCCCCACTACGGCTTCACTCATTAGTCCGTCTCCTAACAATTGACAAAGTTAAGAAAGCCTATGAATTTCAATAGGCTTGTGAGTTTTACCAGTAAAAACCTAATCACAGATTGCACTTCACATCCTGCGAGATTGAAGCGCTCATTTGAACATTTCGCAATGAGCAAAGTAGAAATGCCAATCTTGCGTACAGAGAGGTTTAGAAACCAAGATGTTGTTTACATAGTCCTACTCACCGCCACGCTAGGCCGAAAAGTAAGTCATTTTCTGTCAAGTTATCGTCTAATGGAAAATGAAATCGATGGAAAATAGAGGAAAACATTCCTGAAGGGGCTTTTTAACCCACGATCCGGGTAATAATTGAATTCTACATATATGTAATGCGTTAAATACACGATTGTGGTGGTTTACATTCCAATTAAAGGCAAGTTTCGAACGGTCCATCCCGACTATTATCGCACTATCGACGTGTTGCCAGAAATTTCCTCATGTTTGGCCCAAGTCATTTCCAACATTTATTTATTTATAACCTGTGTTCATGCTGACCGAAAAGGTCCCTCTCTCTCTTCCTTCGTTTATTGACTTCGTCCTTCTCACAGAGCATCCTCTCAACAGGGCCACTATTTCTTCCAATATTTCCCCCCATTCACTCCCTCTGCCTTTTACGGATTCACTCCACTAACTTGTGCTGTCTTCCCCCACTCTATTTAGAATATCATATCCCTAGGATAAAATTGTTTGTGGTTCATTTTTATTCCATTTTTTCTATCAACAAATTACTCATTTATTAGGTTAATTAACCCTTGTTTTGAGTTGAGTCTTCCTCCAGCATGTCTACAGATTTGTGCGTAATTAAATCGATTTTTACTGAATATTTTTCCCTCTTCCCCTTCCTCTTTCGTATCCTCCTTTATCGCTCTCGCCCTTCTTCCCCACCTGCCACACACCTATTTGGTGGATCGCGGGGTATTTTCTGTAAATATCCCACTTATTTTCTCAGTTCCTCTCCAACACATGAGTCTCTGAACTAGATCCATCCAGGTAGTAAACCAGGAGACCAAGTCTCCTTTCGAACAACAGACCGATATGATCAACGTAATATAATATCGGATTCTTTGGGAATTGGGATTTTCGCCTCCAGCCCACATGTGATTGTGAGAATATTATTGCAAATACAGATTGCCATTTCAGCAGGGGTCAATCGTAGTCGGCTTGCGGGCGGAACCAAAGGTGGGATCCACAAAGATGCCGCCCCACAAACCGACGACCGCCGAGCGCGTCGCGACCCCAGTGGGGCCTTTTAGGGCCCTACCCCCGGCGATTCCCTGGGAAAATTGCCCGGCCGCATAGGTGATGCAATCCATAGTCCACGGGCAAACGAGTGCGGGAGGGAGAGCGAACACGTGCCCGGAGGCATCAGACGAGGGCGCCATTTGGCTCCAGGATATTGCATTATGGCCGCTACCGTTACAGCCCCGCTGTCTCCACACAGAATAACGTCGTATGATGCATCCTTCCGGTCAAGAAATAATCTTTTCGATGGCTTTTTATAGTATGTCAAATTGAAGCTGATTGGTCAATGGGGAAAGTTATAGTAACACTACTATAATGTCAATGATCAAAAGCCATTTAGAAAATGTATATTACACTATCATATTGGTGATAAATTCTGTCGTTAAGGAAGCATTGGGTGTTGACGGAAGAGAACACAAAATTCATTACTTTTGAAGATAAGTTGGCCAATTATATTTTGGTTAAACATTTCGGAAGTTAGCCCTAAAATAAAAATTTTAGCCGAATATATTTGGTTTTTTTAAGAAATGGTACGGCGGCTGGGGCCCTGACTTCTCACCGGAACTCCAAAATTCTTCTCGGAGTGATATTCTTTGCCGAAGACAAGCAGCGTGACGCCAGTCCCAATCTCATGCCGAACACCTTGGACCGGTTGAGTGAAAGAAGTGTTGGGAGGTGAGAGAGTGAAAGAGCAGTGGCGACGAGAGTTCTCAATACGAAAACTCGGCGATTGGAACTACTTTTGAGCGCAAACCACGAGCTAGAAAAGAGCAGAACAACGCTATACAATACCCAAATCTAGTGTGCATGATTTTTGAGTTTCCTCTAAATTTTAGAATTAATTTGATAATATTTACTAAGATTCCCTTCCAGCCAGGGTACGTGCTTTTAAGGAGGAACTGTTAGCGAAAATCTTCACAAATATGGGATTAAAAAAAACCATAAACACAGTAATCAACCCGAAGGTCGGTTTAGTAGGTGATGGTAGAGTTCACCCAGTACTAAGCCTTATACGGCGTGCGAAATTCAAACATCAGGGAAGGGGGGGGGCAGTTCCTTTCCCACATTTAATCCATTTTTGCGATATTTCAACTGTTTTTTTATTCCGCTTTGGTCTAAGTAATTTTGGGATTGATCAGGTTTCTCGCAGTTGTGCCTTATCCCTAGCACTCAACAAAATAGGCTTGTTATTTTTGAAGGATAGATTTGTAGCTAGAGGCAGGTGGTGTTCCAAGATATTAAATGATTTTTAATGTAATGCACAGGTTTTTTTATAAACGCCCTATTTGGTACTAAGGAACTTTAAAATCTCTTTTTGTAAATTCGATACATGTGAAGCAATTGACATCTTCTGGGAATGGCCATATTCTGGCTCTGTCATTTGCAAGAGCTTTGTCATGTACGAGGGCTGTCAAGAAAGTAACTTGCGTTTCGGCCTAGCATGGTGTGACAAGGATGCTCACCCTGCAAATTGCTAAAATGAGCGCTACAATAGAAAATCCCACGAAACCTATGATTAGGTTTTCACTAGCAAAATACCACAAGCCAAATCAATGCACAACTTTGTGAATTGTGTACGGAGACGGCATTAGAAGTCTAGGTGGTGTGAGTCAGTGGTGAATGAATTTAAAAATGGCCATGGCACCAATATTGACGACGAGGACCGCACTGGTCGGCCAAGCCTTACTACTCTAGCCGGCCTACACAGATGAACTGACGATGAAAGTCGACGAAAACATTCGTAATAAACACCGTTTTACGATTATGGATCTCTCGCTAAACCTGGCTTGCAATATAGCGCTTTACCAGTGACGCAGAATAGCATCCTGGTGGAAAAAAGTAGTTAGGTTACTCGCGGCGAAGTTACTCTGAGACGAAATTGAAAAGCTTGTGTATCGCTATGAAAAATGCCTCAATTTGAACGAAAACTATGAATAATAATAGCTTAAGACTTTGCGTTTATAATGTATTTAACAAAATGTTGCCTTGTTAATATTTTCATATTTTATTTCAAAATGTAAGTTACTTTCTGGATACTCTTCGTATAATTGAGGTGATTACTGCTTGAATGAAGTCTGCTAAATGCCGTAAAATGATTAGGATGTTATTTGGACTGTACCCAAGTAACCGAAAGAACCAGCGTGCCGAGTCAGCTTTTCGCTCGTGTTGAATCTGTCGCAGTCGACCGACGTAAAGAGGAACTTGCGAGCCAACCAACCACAAATCGCTCCAATGTATTTCCATATTATGCATGCAGGTCTGCTTCCCCCGTAGGAATTCGTGGGAGGGCTTCACCAAGTTGCATTGCCTTGAATTTCCACAGAGTTCTGCAAGATCTACACGCGTGCATGCACCAGTGGCTTCAACTATCCAATAGATTCGGCCAGGCCAAGCCCCGAAGTGACGCCCGACGAACAGCGACGAAGCGTGAAGCGCAGCAACTCAAACGCGTGGCGAATCCCAATTGGTTGATCCCCGCGGGCAGCAGAAACGTGACGTCGCACTCCACACTCACCTGTGCCAGGGCTTTCCGATTATTGCTCTAATAGAGTACAGCATATTGTTGGCTCACAATGAAAAGGAGTAATAAAATTTGTAGTGTTACGTTTTCGGTGACAGTGAAATTCCGTTCATGGTGCTTAAATTCCCTATAACAATCTGAGAGAGAAGATTCGGTGAAATAGCTAAAGAAAAAGAAATCCTCTCCTTCGAAATCATAAGTCTCGAATAAATTTTTAAGATAGATTCCATTTTCTTCATATTTACCGGGACGGAAAAAACTCAGATTGATGTACATCAGAGGTCATCAAGAAACCTGCTGTTCCTATAACTATAAGAAAAGGAAACGGAAAATTGCCCTACCACTAATTTTTAAGTATTTCTAATTTTCATTTGGAGTTGCAAGCATCGATAAGGATTGGTTGTAATATTTCGTTCAGCTGAACAGCTATTTTAATTCCGTCAGCGTAATTAACCTTCTTCATTGACGAATACTATACAATACTCTCTAAATGCATGGAATTTTTTTTCATATATAACTTCCCATGAGAACTAAAATGATTCATAAGATTGAATAGTTTGACTGTGACTTAATTAACTCGTATTTTCGATACAACATCAGCTCCCAATGCAATCACCATGCTCAGAGGTTATTCCAGCAAACGGTCTGCAATTGAATTTTTCATCTTTGCTGACGTCTCACTAGTAATTTCCTCATTTCTTGAAAAACCCTTAGGTACACTTCCTCCCCGTTGACACTTCCATTAAGTACCTCAAACTCATTCATTTTCCTTCAACGCTCATAAGTAAACTTCATCGCAAATTTCATAACTATAACTGCGTATTTTCTAAACTAAGCCCAAATTCAATTTTTCCAGACTCAACTTTGTGGAAGTTCATGTTCATTGAACAAAACTTAAAACGATTAAAGAATAAAAGTTTAGCGATGAAAAATGGCAGCTAAGAAAATTTAATTGAAAAAATACTACAAATAAAACGTTCCTTTAAAGCAAACAATCTTTTGTTCAAACCAGTCAATGTGGAAGAAATAGGCTACAAATGGTGTTAACTCCCTCATAATGGATTGATTTCACAAGTGATAGCCAACCTCTTACCTATTGATATATTTCGAATAGCTTTTTACAGTGCGAGCAACTTAAAATCATTTTTGAAAACTACGAACGATAAAGTAGAAATAAATATATAAGTGGCATTTATAAGTTAAATTGTGAGGACTGTAGTTCTATATACATGTATATGTATATATATGTGTATATATATATATATATATACCTATATATATATATATATATATATATATATATATATATATATATATATATATATATATATATATATATGTAGAGAGTAGGGCATATGATTACTTAGGGGATGATCAGTTTGGGTTTAGGAAGGGAAGAGGCACGCGTGATGCCATTGCAGTAATGACATTATTAATCGAGAGGAATATAGAACACAACCAGGAGGTATTTGCCTGTTTCGTAGATTTCGAAAAAGCGTTTAATAGAGTGAATTGGGAAAAACTATTGAGTATATTGCAGAAAATAGGAATAGATTGGAGGGAAAGGAGGCTAATCCGCAACCTGTACATGTCTCAGACTGCTCAGGTGCGAGTGGAGAACGGGGAGTCCGGTTGGGCAGTGTTAGGAAGAGGTGTAAGGCAGGGTTGTCCATTATCACCGTTGCTGTTCACCCTGTATGCAGAGGAAATGATTAAAGAGGCATGGGAAGAACTGGAGGAAGGAATGAAGGTGGGCGGGGAATGCATAAAATCAGTTAGGTTTGCTGATGACCAAGCTTTAGTTTGTCAGTCAGCCAAGGGGTAGCAAGCATTGCTGAGTGAATTGGAAATTCAGTGCGACAGGTATGGGATGAGAATCAATATTAATAAAACCAAGGTTATGCGATTTTCCAGAAAGAAAAAGGCCAAGCTTAACATTAAAATAGGAGGGCAAAAATTGGAGCAGGTAGAACAGTTTAGGTATCTCAGAAGTTTTTTTGACCAACACGGTCAAAGTATTAGGGACCTAAGGAGAAGAATTGCGCTAGGCAAAGAAGCTTTCACAAGGAGGAGGGAGTTGATGACGGGGACTTTGAGTAAGGATGTTAAGAAAAGACTCGTAAAAACTTTGATATGGAGCGTAGCTATGTACGGTGCGGAAACGTGGTCATTGAAGCAGGAGGATAGACGTAGATTGGAGGCTTTGGAAATGTGGGTGTGGAGAAGAATGGAGAAGGTGAAATGGACAGAGAAGAAAACAAATGAGGAAGTACTTGGTATGGTGGGCGAAGAGAGGGGTTTCTTGGGAGCAATCCTATGGAGGCAGGAAAAGTGGATGAAGGGGGTGTTGACCGGCAGTGGGATGTTGAAGACTGTGATAGAGGGTAGAATGTTGGGCAAAAGAGGAAAGGGAAGGAACAGGATAGGGATGTTTGACGGGATGAAGGGAGGAAGAAAGTACTCAGAGATGAAGAGTGACGTGCTATAGAGTAGGATGATGGATTTTGTGTTTTGTTGGGAGTAATAAAATATTTGTTTGGTAGTTGTGTCCGTCCAAAAACCTACCTTAACCGGTAGATTACCTTAAAAAAAAAATATATATATATATATATGTATAGTTGGTGATGGTAGAGATAACCTAGTACTAAGCCCTATACGGCGTGTGGAAATTGCACCCACTGGACTACCGCGACCCACATATATAAATATATATATATATATATATATATATATATATATATATATATATATATATATATATATATATATATATATATATATATATATATATACACAGTAATCAACTCGAAGGTCGGTTTAGTAGGTGATGGTAGAGTTCATCCAGCCCTACGCGGCGTGTGAAATTCACACATCAGGGTAGGGGGGCCAGTTCCCCCCGCCAAACGCCCTTGCGGCGGCTTGCGGGGTATTATGTAGATGTAGATGTTCCTTTCCCTGTGCCGGTTATGGTTTCCCAGGAAGACCTGGTACCCGAAAAATCACATAGCTTGGGTGGAGCCGCAGGTACCCAGAGTGCCTTGCCCGGAAATCGAACCCGGGACCCTCCGGTCAGTATTCCAACGCTCTACCCACTGGACTACCGCGACCCATATACAAATTTTCAAAATAATTCAGTAAACTTCACTTGTTCGTATACCATAAAACCGTAGAAGAGGAAGAATCCATACTTATAAGACGAAAGCAGCACAAAAACATCAGCGAAGTCACTTTGGCATTTGTTTCGAGGTCCATTTTAATTTTATTATCAACTAATAAATGCGTTACTCTCTACTAATCCCGACAACTGAGGGCAATATCAGATAAAAGTAACGAATAAGAGGCCGGTTAATGATGGAAGTGCCGAGGATAACCCTCAGAAAGTCGATCCGGAATATATATGGTTCTAATTGAAATGCAGATGGGATGCTGACGACGCCAATCGAGTAGGGCCCACAGGCGATTCGGAGAAAACAAAAGAGCGCCCAAACCTTTCCGCGGAGACTGCAAACAGGCGCGTCGCCGTGGCAACCGCTACCACCCTTCCTCCAATCCGGCGATTGGATAAATTCGTCACGGCGCACGGATCGGAGTGAACCAACTCAGGGGGGGCTGCCGGTCGGTGGAGGTGGTCACCGGCTCCCATTTCGCTGCCCCAGGGGGGGCCGCGACACAAAAACACCGCGGCGGTGCAATTACGTAGACGGCGGTGACGAGGGAGAATCGGTCAGCCCACCCACCCCCTTCCTTCCTCGGTTCTTTTCGCAATGGGAACTCCCAAATGCGAATGTGCCGGCAGTTCAGGAAGCCAGGATTGGAATCGGATGCACGCGAAAGTGATTGGCGGGCGAGGGCGGTGGGCAACCAGTATCGCCCCCTCTAGGGATTAATCACTTCCGCTCGCCGTGACCAACCGCAGTGACCGCCGCGTCACGCTCCGTGACGGCGCACCGACGAAGCATCGCGCGAGATTGAGTGCGACGGAACGGATGGGACGGACGCCGGTGACTGGGACGGCCTCTCTCCCTTTATCCTCTGAAGAGGTCAGTCAGTCCATCCGAAGGCAGCTCCACGGCTCCCTTTTCCTGCATCCCTCGTCTTTCAAGGACTGTCCTCGGAAGCGCGCCCATCATGCCTCGCCTCCACTCCCACTCCCACGTGCCTCCAATATCAATTTCATTGAGTGACTTATTATTCAACATCAAGAAACAAATGTCCAAATATCCCTCTATAAATAAATCAATAACCCTTTGTATCATCTCAATGAGATTATGAAAAATGGGCGATTGAAATGAGTATAGAAAGTGACTTGGATAAAAATGGGAAAACCACAAAGGATATAGAAGAGAATTATATAAAGTAAAGAGGTTGTATCAGAATGGGGGTGTTGATGACAAGGACTCTAGTACCAGTTCTCTCCAGAAAGAAACCTCCGCGATACTATAATAAATACAATGCAGTAAATATAGAAAATATATTATTTTCATATTAAAATTACAAATCACAACTGTTTTTTATAAATATTCGCCAGACAGATTTAAACATTCCTCACACATATGAGCTGGCTTACGAATTTCTTCCGCGTTTTAATTATGTCGCCTGAGATCGCAGCCAACCGATGACGGCATCACTTTGAAGTTTCTCGTCGGGACGAGCAAAAAATATGTAGTGGTCACTACTTTTCAGTCGTGTTTCCATACCTCAGAGTCGCAGAATTCTGTGGCATGGAAAAAATTTATTAGTACTCTGCAAGTGAACGTTAGGATGTGTGGCAGGGGGTGAATACACATCAGACTAATTTGGACCCGAATATTACTTAACCGCGATCGGACAATGCCATTCTAATCCCTTATCGTTCGTAAAGTAAATGACATCTTTAAACTATCTATTCTACCCTTAATTTTATTGACATGATCTCGCCTACCGTAGAACGAGGGGCGAATAATTCATTTTCTGCATCACTGCTAAAAAAGCGTCTTTCCAGTTTATCCTAGGGATTAAATCTGTAATTTAACCTTCGCTCCATTGAGTAATCCCCAGCCTAGCTCCGCTAATATTTTGGATACGCTACTGAGTTTATCGTAACAACGTTTTGCATATCTAGCTCCCGTACGCTGCATGCGATCCAATTCGGAAACCAATCCAAATTTTTTTGCATGCCATATGCTTCTGACTTTGCCAGTGGTTTGCAATCAGGTACTTTGTCGAAGGCTTTCTTAAGATCTATAGAAACTGCGTCCACTGGAGCAAATATCTCTTCCGAAATAATAATATCATGCACAAAGACGCAAGTTGCATCTCGCAGGAGTTACCCTTTCGGAAATCGCGCTGATTTTTTATTGATAACTCCTGACTATCGAGGTGTCTCTCGATCGAACTAGCCTATGTTCCATGAACTTGCACGAAATGGATGTGAGGGAAATTGGTCTGTAATTGATCGGTTCCTTCTTGTTTTCGTTTTTTAAATAATGGTGTCATATCGACCATTTTCCAATATCTGAGAACCTTGAGATCAACTAGCGGATTCTTAAATATTATTTATAGGTACGGCGCTATTTCCGACGCTAGATCGCTAATATTAGTAGAAATCGTGTTGATATGTTTGTAGGAGTCTAACTGGCGGTTTGACCCTGTCCAGGGGCAGAGAATTACATGTAATGACATGCGGAACCAATGCACCACTTTATCCACGTGTTTATTGGTAGTATTGAATAAATCCTATTCTAACGAATCAAGGAATATTTTGCCTAAGAGGGGGAAGTGGGGAACGCATAGCTAAACCGTTTGTTTGGATAATACAATTGTGAACAATTTCAGAGTGTAAAAATCATTCGCCTTGACTGGGATCCCAGTCAAGGCGAATGATTTTTACACTCTGAAATTGTTGTATTGAAATGCACATTAGCGGATGACTCCGTTAAAAGTTACTGTTGCGGCATCTCCCGCAGTTTCTTTGGAATACAATTGTGGTTGAAACTGTCATAATTTTGATTGACAGACATTTTAATAAGAAAAATTAATTCATTTGAAATATTTGGGGCTATGCTAGAGTCTTTCAGGGTTGTACATTTTGAGCAGTCAGTAAGGCACACCAGTTAACAGATTATTAATATCAAAAGAAACTAGTGTTGCTTTACCAAGAACGTTAACTTATTTGAGCTTTTCGGTAGGCTCGAATGAGCTTTCCATCACGTATTTAGGCTTGAAACGTGAGGAGTAGTCTCGGAACTTCATTTTTAATTTGCGTGACAGAATGTGCGCCGGTACAGAAACCACAGGTCGGTATGGCACCGCCTGTTCATGTATTTTGGGCTGTCCGTACAACCTGAAAGCAGAGATGTACATTTGTATGGTGGACCATTTTTCCCAGGCATTAAAAGTATCGCAAAAAAATAAAACTCCCGACACTATTCGTATCGCAATGGACTATCAAAGAAGAAATTTCCAGTAATCTCTTCGTCAATATTAGAGAAAGCGGCTCAAAATATGAGATTTTGGCGAATCGGGTCTTTCCTTCAATATTTCACACGTATATAACACGCATCCATGCATGAATTGTAAAAGTCAGTGAAAATATTTAGGCTTTAAATTAACTACGGATCTTGGGTGGGGAGTCCAAGTGGATAATGGGACACGAAAGGCATTTAAAGTACTTCAATAGGTAATGAGAAATTTATAAGGAAGTAGCGTAGCCGGAAAACAAAAAGCATATAAAAACAGGCACTGGTTCATTTACTTATTTTATTATTTATCTATGGACTTAATTGGGCGAGGGTGAGATATATTGTCCCTTCTTCCACCTAACCCTTAAATTACATTGAACACAATTACATACAACCCAGCCCAAGATGGAGGAAATGGTACTTTAGGTACTGGTTAGCCCTAGCCTAGAATACTCGTCCATAGAATGGGATCCATATGAGGTGGGGCATATTTCAAAGATGGCAAAAGTTCAAAGAAAGGCAGCAAGATATGTACTCGGAAGCAACAAATGAACAGATAGAGTTACGGAAATGTTGGATATACTGAAATGGGAGAGTTTGAAAAATAAAAGAAAAAGAAGTAGGCTAGGCGCAATGTGTAGAATTGTTGAAAATGACGAAGCGTGGGAAGATATATGGAAAGAGATGGAAACATCAAACTTAAAGGGGAAAAACCACTACGGTTTTAAAATAAGAACACAAACAATAATTAAGAAAAATATTATTTTTTAAACAGAACTGCTGGTGAATGGAACCAGCTGCCTGGAGGTTTGTTTGAGCCCTTACCATCCAATTTAAGGAGTTAATAAGAATAAGTGTAAAGCTGCCACTGGGTGATTATATTTATGGTTTTTTGCATATATCCCCTGGGGATCCCTTTTCACCATGGATTTTTCCTATGAAATTCCTGTGGGTTTTTCCTATGTCTGCCAAGCTGCCAAGTACCTCTTGGGTGGTAGTGGAATATTCTGCCAAAATATTTGTTTTTTTAACTTTTTGTGAGGCTGCCAACTTAAATTACATTCATGATGATTGCAGCAGTCATAGTCATCCGTTAAATAAATGAATGAAAAAATCTTATCCTTCAACTTTTAACTAATCACATTTCATATGGGTGCATTTCTCTTAAGCGCACAATTCCTTGTACAATGCCACAATTTTATCATAATTCTTTTTGTTTATTGCGGAGCCAGGTGCGTTAAAATAAGGAAACATCTTAGGAAGTTTCGAGTGATACCTGCATAAATTTGGCATTCCTATTGCAAAGATTTGTTGTAAGAATATATAATATATAAATATAAGAATATACATTTTAATGTGAGGTCCATTTTTTAATTAATAATCTGTGGTTTTTGAATTGTACTTGTATGCGTATCGCCGTTCAAGAAATATATTAAGGCCAATGCAGATGTTTTCCTTTCTTTCGAACATCGCCCAAGTAATTGTCCACCTATTGTCGTTGATTCGTTGTGGGATAAAATTCACTATATATTTGAAAAAATAAACAACATATGGAAAACAGTCTATAAAAATACGAAAAACATATATATGATGGAATACGCGTCTCAACGCAGTATTGAGACGCCAGCGCCATCTATCAACCAAAATCGTAACTACGTCGTAGATCAAGGTAAAACAAATTCCTCTTCGAGCGGGAATCATAAAGAAGAGGGCTTTCCTTGGTCGAAACACTCGATTGGGCGACCGTTGCCTTATTTCCGAGAATTCCTCTCTAATCTCCTTCTTCCATCCACGTCCATTTTGCTTCCTCAATACACTCCTTAGTCTTTTGATGCGGTTGACTTTACCCCGTCCCACCAAATTCGCGGAACAATCAACGTCTCCCTGGTTTTATATGTATCAGCTGATTCTGGCCGCGACGGTTTAACTGGGCGAAAATTGACTTTTGTTAAGTTACATCCAAGGAAAGTTTCGTGCAAGTAGACGAGTCAAGTAAGTGATTCGAAATAGCATCTGTGAACTCAATTGATTAACTTAGTCGATTTTGAGTGTGATTACTAATGTGTCGAATTCGTTTTGAGGATATGAAATAACGAGGAGGAACTAGTGGCGTTGGTCAATGAAGTTGATTTCGGCAAATTAAGTGGATGTATTACTTCAATATTTGTATTGTTGATTATTCTGTGCGTTGATGAATAAGATAATGGTACAAGGCCATTGTATGAAAGACATAATGTGTAGCCATCGGAACAACGTCGAGTAAAGGCTCTAGTCTAAAAGATACATGATTTCCTTAGGTAATTGTTTTATGGTAGGAATGATTCACTTGGATTTAGATTCATTTTTTTATTTGGAGGTCATGCTGATTTACTGAGAATTTTCATTCAGCGTATTCCATTTCCAGTGAAAGCAGTGGAAAATCGTTTATTGGCAGGGTGTTGACGTCATTTAGAGCCAATCAGACTTCAGCTGAAACGGATCACTAATCGCAGCTGCTTGTTGGGAGTCTTAATAAATATATTTTATTTATAGTCTTGAAATTGTTTGGGCAAATTCAATAATAACCAAAGGATAAAACATGATAGTTTTTCTGTGATTGGCCTCGTCCCGTAATTAATGTCTAGTAACAGTTTTGTAATTGAAATTTTAAAGTGCCAAAAAATCGGTTTCTCCTTTCAAAGTTATAGCTATAAAGGAAATTAAAATTGAGGACCCTTGTACATCAATGGGTAGTGATTTATTTTGAAAAAGTGATTATTAAATTTGTAAGTAAATACATCAAACATTGTAGCCATTTAAAATTAAGTTCCCTTTGCTTGCTCGCACAGGGTGCCATCCAGAAATGAACGTATGTATGCAATTTGTAGTTTCCACATGTTGCCTGCAACTGGGTAATGAAGGAGGGCATCGATTGCATTCCTCAAAATTGTGATGCCAAGGGATGAAAGTAATTGCAGTGCTCGTATGTCATTGACTGACCAGCAATCTTCTAGATTGTGCCCTTTGTTTTTTTGGCATTCTATTCCACAAAGGTAAATTCTCTATGTTTTATTTTTAATAATATCATATCGCATGTGCATTATGTATGTTTAAGGAATAATTTAAAACTTTAATGGGTTCAATAAAAGATGTGGATTTGTTTACCAATTGCATGTTTGGCTGATTTCCATTTCTCCTTTGAAACCTTCAAGAATGAAGAAGGGTTAAAACGGTAGTTATTTAAAAAAATAAACTTTGAAAACCAAGTTAGGGACTATCAAATCTAGTTTCAAAGATATACTTTGAAATTTATTGAGTATGTCAATGTTAAATCAAGTTTAATAAGATATATTATTTATATGAAATGCAAATTATAGAAGATTTCAGTGATAGAGATGATTGTGCATTTTTTTAAAAGATACTGAGTAACCGTTGCTTTGGATATATGACTTTGTCTTAGTCTGAGTGAGATGGGAATACAAATGTAAAAATCAGGTTCTGGATACCGAGGTCAAGAATAGGGTTGCGGTTGGGCTTTCAATATTTACCCATGGTGATAGATAAGCCTATATTAAGCTGAATATTAAAGGTTTCTTTAATATAATTGATAATGGTATAAATGGTATAATTGTATCTAACTCTTAAATAGGGCTGTTATCAGTTTCAAATGCAATTTTTCCTTTAATTCTCAATATTATATTTCTCTCCTGCTGTCTGCTATTTATTGGCCCATGGTATCATCATCATCCATCAATCTACTTGTCCAAGCCTAATTTTTTTGCATTAAAGCTTCTCCTGATTATGTAGCTCCATTAGTAAATTTCCCTCTTGTCTCTTATGGTGAACATTGTTCCTACCTTTTTATATTTTGATAGCAAGTTTTCCATCTTCCACAGCACATCTAATTTCTCCCGATTCTGTAAGTTATTGCTCTTTCTTTAATAAGTGTATTTTAAAAATTCCCATCCACTAATAATGCCATACACATAAGAGATTCATCACAATAACACATGTAAATGAAAAGTCATATCTCATACTAATGATGAAACGATTAAGTAATATCAAAACTGGAGTTTATGAACCAAAGTGTAATGACTGCCCCACCACATACAAAAAGCAAAAGATGGAAGAAATTTGATGAACACATCAGAGAATTCTTGGATTGCATTGTTTCCAAATTATTAATTCTCTTTTGTAGATCACCTGGTTTAAGAGGAACACTTTGAAGAGGAATTTTAAAACCACCATGTAATGTAGTAAATACAAGGGATCCAGACATGACTTACTTACGCAACTTGAAATACGTACATGATTAGGAATGCAAGGAGGTGCTGTTTTCAGATTAGTTGCTTTTCTGTCCCCACCACTCCCCCTAAATATCAGTTGCCTCGCCTCCAGTCCATCCTTCCTTCTCCTGATGACCCCTAGCTGGTTAAATGATTGCTTCTGGTAGGGTCACTCAGATATGTAGAAGGATAAGAGCCATCCAACTCTGTGTGCCGTGCCTGCTCTTGGTTAGGCAACTGGAAAGGCACCAGACCCTAGTGGGGTGGCCATTCAGTGATAGTGTCAATTTAAAAGTTACTATTGAGGTTGGCAATGGGAAACCATCTCAATCATTTATTCTACACCATTGTGAGGTGAACAGTAACAGAAACGAGTGCTGGCAACTGTGGAAATCAGCTCCCTGGACTGTGTCAACTGCCTGGCAGTGGAAAAGACCAGGCTTAGGCATCTCATTAAGTCATAGTTTGAGCTAAGTTTAAGATTTTTTCACCAGTGAATTGTAATGCATTAAAAGGCCAAAAGTCATGAAAACAAAACTGAATACGTTTTCCCAAACCATTTGGAAGTGCTTTTCTCTTCCAGATTCTCGAGGAGGCCTCAATGTCCCTCATGTACATGTATGGCCAAAATATCTTTTCATTTGAAGTTAATCAGTCAATTTTGTATGCAAAACTAAAATGTTGCCCGTCGCTGGTGTCTTCACAGCTGTTAGGAACATATGATACCACATTTTATGTAAAAACAACTCTTTGACGTGCATAAAAGTATAGGAATGTTGTTGGTCCTACTTGTTGAATGTTATAATAGCAAACATTTATAACATTAAGAAACGTAATGATGAAATTCTATGGCATATAGCTTTTATTTCAGTCCAATTTCATGATTAAATTATTTAATATCACTTTCTCATCTTATTTCTTACTAGATGTAGTGGAAGTCCATTCTATGTTTGTGAAAACAAAATTTTTTCATAGTGTTAAAATTGTGCTTGATGATGTACCTGATGACCATATAATCCAAAAAAACCCAGAATTTTATCTCAAGGACTGAATAAAACCGTAATATATAATCAAGGAAAATTTTCAAATATCGCAATTGTACTAATATTCCCTAAAATTCAACTTAGACCGACATTCTTTTGTTTTGGAGAGGAAGTTCCGGATGCTTAAAATGCATTTATTCCATTTTCTGGAAATTTTATTTTTCTCATTTCTCCAAAAAATCTCCGATACCCCCCCTTTGCCTTCAATGCTTCATGCTAACAATGAACAATAATCAACACCATTGAATAAATGATTTTGGTTTGATTTTTTTCAATTGAGTATTTCACATTGAAGTCAAAGGGGTATTGGCACTATTCATGGTAAAATGAGGAAAATAAAAATTTCTAAAATTGGAATAAATGCCTTTAGAACACCTCCGACATTCACTCTAAATGAAATGATTGTCGTTCAATGCATAATTTTTGGAAATATGGGCTCTTTTACAAACAATGAAACTTAACATGGAGCAATAAATGTATTGTAAAGAAAAGAACATAGATTTTTGCATTATTTTTGGAAAAATGGGCTCTTTTACACTCATAGAAACATGTACTAAGCATTTATTATGCTCTTTTCTTGGCTTTAATGATTAGTTCTGGGTTTTATTTTGTTTATTTGGTAACAATAAACAACAACACACACCTTGAAAACATTTTTGTTAGAATTGGTTAGATTGAATATTTCGCATTGAAGCCAAAGGGGGGGGTATTGGCACTTTTCAAGGATAAATGAGAAAAATAAGAAATGGATTAAAATGGATTAAATGCCTTCTATATACCTCCAACATTCACTATATAAGAAAAGAATGTGGATTTGTGCATTATTTTTGGAAAAATGGGCTCTTTTACAAACATAGAAACTTGTACTTAAGCATTTATTTTTTATTATTTTCATTTATCCTTAAAAGTGCCAATACCCCCCCCCCCCCCCTTTGGCTTCAATGCGAAATATTGAATCTAACCATTCCAAAAAAATGTTTCAAAGGTGTGTATTGATATTCATTGTTACCAAATAAACAAAATAAAACCCAGAACTAATTATTATAGCAAAAATAGAGCATAATAAATGCTTAAGTACAAGTTTCTATGTTTGTTAAAGAACCCATTTTTCCTAAATTAAAGCACAAAGCAACATTCTATTCTTTTAGAGTGAATGTTGGAAGTTTAAAGAAGGCATTTATTTCATTTTTAGAAATTTTTAATTTCATTTTTGTTTGAATTGTGTCGAGTGAGATTTTCACCTAGAACCCAAAGGGGGGGGGGGGCATTCTGGGGTATTGGCAGTTTTCATGGAGAAATGTGAAAAAATGAAATTTCTAAAAATGAAATAAATGCCTTCTATACACCTCAAGCAGTCACTCTAAAACAGATTATTGTCGTTTTTCGCAATATTTTTTGAAATTTGGGATCTTTTACTACCATATACTTGCGCTGAAGCATCCTTTTTGCTCATTTCTTGTCTTGCAGGATTTATTCTGGGTTTTATTTTGTTTATTTTATGAAAATGAACAGCAATACACACGATGGAAACATTTTTGTTTGATTTGTGTTGAGTGAGATTTTCATTTAGAACCAAAAGGAGGGGGGGGGGGGTATTGGCACTCTTCTTGGAGAAATGTGAAAAAATGAAATTTCTAAAAATGAAATAAATGCCTTCTATCTACCTCAAACATTCACTCTAAAACAGAAGATTGTCGTTTTTCGCAATATTTTTTGAAATTTGGGCTCTTTTACTACAATTAACACCCTTAGCTGAAGCATCCTTTTTGCTCATTTCTTGTCTTTCAGGATTTATTCTGGGTTTTATTTTGTTTATTTGATGAAAATGAAAAACAATACACACGATAGAAACATTTTTGTTTGATTTGTGTCGAGTGAGATTTTCACCTAGAACCCAAAGGGGGTGGTATTGGCAGTTTTCATGGAGAAATGTGAAAAAATGAAATTTCTAAAAATGAAATAAATGCCTTCTATACACCTCAAACATTCCCTCTATAATGGAAGATTGTTGTTTTTCGCGATATTTTTTGAAATTTTGGCTCTTTTACTACCATTAACACTTGCGCTGAAGCAAATTTTATGCTCATCTATTGTCTTTCAGAATTTATTATGGGTTTTATTTTGTTTATCTGATGCAAATGAACAATACACACGATGGAAAAATTTTTATTTGATTTGTGTCGAGTGAGATTTTGACCTAGAACCCAAGAAAGGGGCAGTTTTCATGGAAAAATGAGAAAAATTAAAATTTCTAAAAATGAAATAAATGCCTTCTATACACCTCAAACATTCACTCTATATTGGAAGATTGTTGTTTTTCGCGATATTTTTTGAAATTTGGGTTCTTTTACTACCATTAACACCTGCGATGAGGCATCTTTTATGCTCATTTCTTGTCTTGAATGATTTATTTTGGGTTTTATTTTGTTTATTTGATGAAAATGAACAACAATAAACACCATGGAAACATTTTTGTTTGATTCGTGTCGAGTGAGATTTTCACCTAGAACCCAAAGGGGAGGGTATTGGCACTTTTCATGGAAAAATGAGAAAAATTAAAATTTCTAAAAATGAAATAAATGCCTTCTATACACCTCAAACATTCACTCTATAATGGAAGATTGTTGTTTTTCGCGATATTTTTTGAAATTTGGGTTCTTTTACTAACATTAACACTTGCGATGAGGCATCTTTTATGCTCATTTCTTGTCTTGAATGATTTATTCTGGGTTTTATTTTGTTAATTTGATGAAAATGAACAACAATAAACACCATGGAAACATTTTTGTTTGATTCGTGTCGAGTGAGATTTTCACCTAGAGCCCAAAGGGGGGGGTATTGGCACTTTTCATGGAAAAATGAGAAAAATTAAAATTTCTAAAAATGAAATAAATGCCTTCTATACACCTCAAACATTCACTCTATAATGGAAGATTGTTGTTTTTCGGGATATTTTTTGAAATTTGGGTTCTTTTACTAACATTAACACTTGCGATGAGGCATCTTTTATGCTCATTTCTTGTCTTGAATGATTTATTCTGGGTTTTATTTTGTTAATTTGATGAAAATGAACAACAATAAACACCATGGAAACATTTTTGTTTGATTCGTGTCGAGTGAGATTTTCACCTAGAACCCAAAGGGGGGGGTATTGGCACTTTTCATGGAAAAATGAGAAAAATTAAAATTTCTAAAAATGAAATAAATGCCTTCTATACACCTCAAACATTCACTCTATATTGGAAGATTGTTGTTTTTCGCGATATTTTTTGAAATTTGGGTTCTTTTACTAACATTAACACTTGCGATGAGGCATCTTTTATGCTCATTTCTTGTCTTGAATGATTTATTTTGGGTTTTATTTTGTTTATTTGATGAAAATGAACAACAATAAACACCATGGAAACATTTTTGTTTGATTCGTGTCGAGTGAGATTTTCACCTAGAACCCAAAGGGGAGGGTATTGGCACTTTTCATGGAAAAATGAGAAAAATTGAAATTTCTAAAAATGAAATAAATGCCTTCTATCTACCTCAAACATTCACTCTAAAACAGAAGATTGTCGTTTTTCGCAATATTTTTTGAAATTTGGGCTCTTTTACTACCATTAACACCCTTAGCTGAAGCATCCTTTTTGCTCATTTCTTGTCTTTCAGGATTTATTCTGGGTTTTATTTTGTTTATTTGATGAAAATGAAAAACAATACACACGATAGAAACATTTTTGTTTGATTTGTGTCGAGTGAGATTTTCACCTAGAACCCAAAGGGGGTGGTATTGGCAGTTTTCATGGAGAAATGTGAAAAAATGAAATTTCTAAAAATGAAATAAATGCCTTCTATACACCTCAAACATTCCCTCTATAATGGAAGATTGTTGTTTTTCGCGATATTTTTTGAAATTTTGGCTCTTTTACTACCATTAACACTTGCGCTGAAGCAAATTTTATGCTCATCTATTGTCTTTTAGAATTTATTATGGGTTTTATTTTGTTTATCTGATGCAAATGAACAATACACACGATGGAAAAATTTTTATTTGATTTGTGTCGAGTGAGATTTTGACCTAGAACCCAAGAAAGGGGCAGTTTTCATGGAAAAATGAGAAAAATTAAAATTTCTAAAAATGAAATAAATGCCTTCTATACACCTCAAACATTCACTCTATAATGGAAGATTGTTGTTTTTCGCGATATTTTTTGAAATTTGGGTTCTTTTACTAACATTAACACTTGCGATGAGGCATCTTTTATGCTCATTTCTTGTCTTGAATGATTTATTCTGGGTTTTATTTTGTTAATTTGATGAAAATGAACAACAATAAACACCATGGAAACATTTTTGTTTGATTCGTGTCGAGTGAGATTTTCACCTAGAACCCAAAGGGGGGGGTATTGGCACTTTTCATGGAAAAATGAGAAAAATTAAAATTTCTAAAAATGAAATAAATGCCTTCTATACACCTCAAACATTCACTCTATAATGGAAGATTGTTGTTTTTCGGGATATTTTTGGAAATTTGGGTTCTTTTACTAACATTAACACTTGCGATGAGGCATCTTTTATGCTCATTTCTTGTCTTGAATGATTTATTCTGGGTTTTATTTTGTTAATTTGATGAAAATGAACAACAATAAACACCATGGAAACATTTTTGTTTGATTCGTGTCGAGTGAAATTTTCACCTAGAACCCAAAGGGGGGGGTATTGGCACTTTTCATGGAAAAATGAGAAAAATTAAAATTTCTAAAAATGAAATAAATGCCTTCTATACACCTCAAACATTCACTCTATATTGGAAGATTGTTTTTTTTCGCGATATTTTTTGAAATTTTGGCTCTTTTACTACCATTAACACTTGCGCTGAAGCAAATTTTATGCTCATCTATTGTCTTTCAGAATTTATTATGGGTTTTATTTTGTTTATCTGATGCAAATGAACAATACACACGACGGAAAAATTTTTATTTGATTTGTGTCGAGTGAGATTTTGACCTAGAACCCAAGAAAGGGGCAGTTTTCATGGAAAAATGAGAAAAATTAAAATTTCTAAAAATGAAATAAATGCCTTCTATACACCTCAAACATTCACTCTATAATGGAAGATTGTTGTTTTTCGGGATATTTTTGGAAATTTGGGTTCTTTTACTAACATTAACACTTGCGATGAGGCATCTTTTATGCTCATTTCTTGTCTTGAATGATTTATTCTGGGTTTTATTTTGTTAATTTGATGAAAATGAACAACAATAAACACCATGGAAACATTTTTGTTTGATTCGTGTCGAGTGAAATTTTCACCTAGAACCCAAAGGGGGGGGTATTGGCACTTTTCATGGAAAAATGAGAAAAATTAAAATTTCTAAAAATGAAATAAATGCCTTCTATACACCTCAAACATTCACTCTATATTGGAAGATTGTTTTTTTTCGCGATATTTTTTGAAATTTTGGCTCTTTTACTACCATTAACACTTGCGCTGAAGCAAATTTTATGCTCATCTATTGTCTTTCAGAATTTATTATGGGTTTTATTTTGTTTATCTGATGCAAATGAACAATACACACGACGGAAAAATTTTTATTTGATTTGTGTCGAGTGAGATTTTGACCTAGAACCCAAGAAAGGGGCAGTTTTCATGGAAAAATGAGAAAAATTAAAATTTCTAAAAATGAAATAAATGCCTTCTATACACCTCAAACATTCACTCTATATTGGAAGATTGTTGTTTTTCGCGATATTTTTTGAAATTTGGGTTCTTTTACTAACATTAACACTTGCGATGAGGCATCTTTTATGCTCATTTCTTGTCTTGAATGATTTATTTTGGGTTTTATTTTGTTTATTTGATGAAAATGAACAACAATACACACCATGGAAACATTTTTGTTTGATTCGTGTCGAGTGAGATTTTCACCTAGAACCCAAAGGGGAGGGTATTGGCACTGTTCATGGAAAAATGAGAAAAATTAAAATTTCTAAAAATGAAATAAATGCCTTCTATACACCTCAAACATTCACTCTATAATGGAAGATTGTTGTTTTTCGGGATATTTTTTGAAATTTGGGTTCTTTTACTAACATTAACACTTGCGATGAGGCATCTTTTATGCTCATTTCTTGTCTTGAATGATTTATTCTGGGTTTTATTTTGTTTATTTGATGAAAATGAACAACAATAAACACCATGGAAACATTTTTGTTTGATTCGTGTCGAGTGAGATTTTCACCTAGAACCCGATGGGGGGGGTATTGGCACTTTTCATGGAAAAATGAGAAAAATTAAAATTTCTAAAAATGAAATAAATGCCTTCTATACACCTCAAACATTCACTCTATAATGGAAGATTGTTGTTTTTCGCGATATTTTTTGAAATTTGGGTTCTTTTACTAACATTAACACTTGCGATGAGGCATCTTTTATGCTCATTTCTTGTCTTGAATGATTTATTCTGGGTTTTATTTTGTTTTTTTGATGAAAATGAACAACAATAAACACCATGGAAACATTTTTGTTTGATTCGTGTCGAGTGAGATTTTCACCTAGAACCCAAAGGGGGGGGTATTGGCACTTTTCATGGAAAAATGAGAAAAATTAAAATATCTAAAAATGAAATAAATGCCTTCTATACACCTCAAACATTCACTCTATAATGGAAGATTGTTGTTTTTCGCGATATTTTTTTAAATTTGGGTTCTTTTACTAACATTAACACTTGCGATGAGGCATCTTTTATGCTCATTTCTTGTCTTGAATGATTTATTCTGGGTTTTATTTTGTTAATTTGATGAAAATGAACAACAGTAAACACCATGGAAACATTTTTGTTTGATTCGTGTCGAGTGAGATTTTCACCTAGAACCCAAAGGGGGGGGTATTGGCACTTTTCATGGAAAAATGAGAAAAATTAAAATTTCTAAAAATGAAAAAAATGCCTTCTATACACCTCAAACATTCACTCTATAATGGAAGATTGTTGTTTTTCGCGATATTTTTTGAAATTTGGGTTCTTTTACTAACATTAACACTTGCGATGAGGCAACTTTTATGCTCATTTCTTGTCTTGAATGATTTATTCTGGGTTTTATTTTGTTAATTTGATGAAAATGAACAACAATAAACACCATGGAAACATTTTTGTTTGATTCGTGTCGAGTGAGATTTTCACCTAGAACCCAAAGGGGGGGGTATTGGCACTTTTCATGGAAAAATGAGAAAAATTAAAATTTCTAAAAATGAAATAAATGCCTTCTATACACCTCAAACATTCACTCTTTGGAAGGAATGGAAGATTGTTGTTTTTCGGGATATTTTTTGAAATTTGGGTTCTTTTACTAACATTAACACTTGCGATGAGGCAACTTTTATGCTCATTTCTTGTCTTGAATGATTTATTCTGGGTTTTATTTTGTTAATTTGATGAAAATGAACAACAATAAACACCATGGAAACATTTTAGTTTGATTCATGTCGAGTGAGATTTTCACCTAGAACCCAAAGGGGGGGGTATTGGCACTTTTCATGGAAAAATGAGAAAAATTAAAATTTCTAAAAATGAAATAAATGCCTTCTATACACCTCAAACATTCACTCTATAATGGAAGATTGTTGTTTTTCGCGATATTTTTTGAAATTTGGGTTCTTTTACTAACATTAACATTTGCGATGAGGCATCTTTTATGCTCATTTCTTGTCTTGAATGATTTATTCTGGGTTTTATTTTGTTAATTTGATGAAAATGAACAACAATAAACACCATGGAAACATTTTTGTTTGATTCGTGTCGAGTGAGATTTTCACCTAGAACCCAAAGGGGGGGGTATTGGCACTTTTCATGGAAAAATGAGAAAAATTAAAATTTCTAAAAATGAAATAAATGCCTTCTATACACCTCAAACATTCACTCTATAATGGAAGATTGTTGTTTTTCGCGATATTTTTTGAAATTTGGGCTCTTTTACTAACATTAACACTTGCGCTGAGGCATCTTTTATGCTCATTTCTTGTCTTGAATGATTTATTCTGGGTTTTATTTTGTTTATTTGATGAAAATGAACAACAATAAACACCATGGAAACATTTTTGTTTGATTCGTTTCGAGTGAGATTTTCACCTAGAACCCAAAGGGGGGGGTATTGGCACTTCTCATGGAAAAATGAGAAAAATTAAAATTTCTAAAAATGAAATAAATGCCTTCTATACACCTCAAACATTCACTCTATAATCGAAGATTGTTGTTTTTCGCAATATTTTTTGAAATTTGGGCTCTTTTACTAACATTAACACTTGCGCTGAGGCATCTTTTATGCTCATTTCTTGTCTTGAATGATTTATTCTGGGTTTTATTTTGTTTATTTGATGAAAATGAACAACAATACACACCATGGAAACATTTTTGTTTGATTTGTGTCGAGTGAGAATTTCACCTAGAACCCAAAGGGGGGGGTATTGGCACTTTTCATGGAAAAATGAGAAAAATTAAAATTTCTAAAAATGAAATAAATGCCTTCTATACACCTCAAACATTCACTCTATAATGGAAGATTGTTGTTTTTCGCAATATTTTTTTAAATTTGGGCTTTTTTACTAACATTAACACTTGCGATGAGGCATCTTTTATGCTCATTTCTTGTCTTGAATGATTTATTCTGGGTTTTATTTTGTTTATTTGATGAAAATGAACAACAATAAACACCATGGAAACATTTTTGTTTGATTCGTGTCGAGTGAGATTTTCACCTAGAACCCAAAGGGGGGGGGGTATTGGCACTTTTCATGGAAAAATGAGAAAAATTAAAATTTCTAAAAATGAAATAAATGCCTTCTATACACCTCAAACATTCACTCTATAATGGAAGATTGTTGTTTTTCGCGATATTTTTTGAAATTTGGGTTCTTTTACTAACATTAACACTTGCGATGAGGCATCTTTTATGCTCATTTCTTGTCTTGAATGATTTATTCTGGGTTTTATTTTGTTTATTTGATGAAAATGAACAACAATAAACACCATGGAAACATTTTTGTTTGATTCGTGTCGAGTGAGAATTTCACCTAGAACCCAAAGGGGGGGGGGTATTGGCACTTTTCATGGAAAAATGAGAAAAATTAAAATTTCTAAAAATGAAATAAATGCCTTCTATACACCTCAAACATTCACTCTATAATGGAAGATTGTTGTTTTTCGCGATATTTTTTGAAATTTGGGTTCTTTTACTAACATTAACACTTGCGATGAGGCATCTTTTATGCTCATTTCTTGTCTTGAATGATTTATTCTGGGTTTTATTTTGTTTATTTGATAAAAACGAACAACAATACACACCATGGAAACATTTTTGTTTGATTCGTCTCGAGTGAGATTTTCACCTAGAACCCAAAGGGGAGGGTATTGGCATTGTTCATGGAAAAATGAGAAAAAATAAAATTTCTAAAAATGAAATAAATGCCTTCTATACACCTCAAACATTCACTCTATAATGGAAGATTGTTGTTTTTCGCGATATTTTTTGAAATTTGGGTTCTTTTACTAACATTAACACTTGCGATGAGGCATCTTTTATGCTCATTTCTTGTCTTGAATGATTTATTCTGGGTTTTATTTTGTTAATTTGATGAAAATGAACAACAATAAACACCATGGAAACATTTTTGTTTGATTCGTGTCGAGTGAGATTTTCACCTAGAACCCGATGGGGGGGGTATTGGCACTTTTCATGGAAAAATGAGAAAAATTAAAATTTCTAAAAATGAAATAAATGCCTTCTATACACCTCAAACATTCACTCTATAATGGAAGATTGTTGTTTTTCGCGATATTTTTTGAAATTTGGGTTCTTTTACTAACATTAACACTTGCGATGAGGCATCTTTTATGCTCATTTCTTGTCTTGAATGATTTATTCTGGGTTTTATTTTGTTTTTTTGATGAAAATGAACAACAATAAACACCATGGAAACATTTTTGTTTGATTCGTGTCGAGTGAGATTTTCACCTAGAACCCAAAGGGGGGGGTATTGGCACTTTTCATGGAAAAATGAGAAAAATTAAAATATCTAAAAATGAAATAAATGCCTTCTATACACCTCAAACATTCACTCTATAATGGAAGATTGTTGTTTTTCGCGATATTTTTTGAAATTTGGGTTCTTTTACTAACATTAACGCTTGCGATGAGGCATCTTTTATGCTCATTTCTTGTCTTGAATGATTTATTCTGGGTTTTATTTTGTTTATTTGATGAAAATGAACAACAATAAACACCATGGAAACATTTTTGTTTGATTCGTGTCGAGTGAGATTTTCACCTAGAACCCAAAGGGGTATTGGCACTTTTCATGGAAAAATGAGAAAAATTAAAATTTCTAAAAATGAAATAAATGCCTTCTATACACCTCAAACATTCACTCTATAATGGAAGATTGTTGTTTTTCGCGATATTTTTTGAAATTTGGGTTCTTTTACTAACATTAACACTTGCGATGAGGCAACTTTTATGCTCATTTCTTGTCTTGAATGATTTATTCTGGGTTTTATTTTGTTAATTTGATGAAAATGAACAACAATAAACACCATGGAAACATTTTTGTTTGATTCGTGTCGAGTGAGATTTTCACCTAGAACCCAAAGGGGGGGGGTATTGGCACTTTTCATGGAAAAATGAGAAAAATTAAAATTTCTAAAAATGAAATAAATGCCTTCTATACACCTCAAACATTCACTCTTTGGAAGGAATGGAAGATTGTTGTTTTTCGGGATATTTTTTGAAATTTGGGTTCTTTTACTAACATTAACACTTGCGATGAGGCAACTTTTATGCTCATTTCTTGTCTTGAATGATTTATTCTGGGTTTTATTTTGTTAATTTGATGAAAATGAACAACAATAAACACCATGGAAACATTTTAGTTTGATTCATGTCGAGTGAGATTTTCACCTAGAACCCAAAGGGGGGGGTATTGGCACTTTTCATGGAAAAATGAGAAAAATTAAAATTTCTAAAAATGAAATAAATGCCTTCTATACACCTCAAACATTCACTCTATAATGGAAGATTGTTGTTTTTCGCGATATTTTTTGAAATTTGGGTTCTTTTACTAACATTAACACTTGCGATGAGGCATCTTTTATGCTCATTTCTTGTCTTGAATGATTTATTCTGGGTTTTATTTTGTTAATTTGATGAAAATGAACAACAATAAACACCATGGAAACATTTTTGTTTGATTCGTGTCGAGTGAGATTTTCACCTAGAACCCAAAGGGGGGGGTATTGGCACTTTTCATGGAAAAATGAGAAAAATTAAAATTTCTAAAAATGAAATAAATGCCTTCTATACACCTCAAACATTCACTCTATAATGGAAGATTGTTGTTTTCGGGATATTTTTGGAAATTTGGGTTCTTTTACTAACATTAACACTTGCGATGAGGCATCTTTTATGCTCATTTCTTGTCTTGAATGATTTATTCTGGGTTTTATTTTGTTAATTTGATGAAAATGAACAACAATAAACACCATGGAAACATTTTTGTTTGATTCGTGTCGAGTGAAATTTTCACCTAGAACCCAAAGGGGGGGGTATTGGCACTTTTCATGGAAAAATGAGAAAATTAAAATTTCTAAAAATGAAATAAATGCCTTCTATACACCTCAAACATTCACTCTATATTGGAAGATTGTTTTTTTTCGCGATATTTTTTGAAATTTTGGCTCTTTTACTACCATTAACACTTGCGCTGAAGCAAATTTTATGCTCATCTATTGTCTTTCAGAATTTATTATGGGTTTTATTTTGTTTATCTGATGCAAATGAACAATACACACGACGGAAAAATTTTTATTTGATTTGTGTCGAGTGAGATTTTGACCTAGAACCCAAGAAAGGGGCAGTTTTCATGGAAAAATGAGAAAAATTAAAATTTCTAAAAATGAAATAAATGCCTTCTATACACCTCAAACATTCACTCTATAATGGAAGATTGTTGTTTTTCGGGATATTTTTGGAAATTTGGGTTCTTTTACTAACATTAACACTTGCGATGAGGCATCTTTTATGCTCATTTCTTGTCTTGAATGATTTATTTTGGGTTTTATTTTGTTTATTTGATGAAAATGAACAACAATACACACCATGGAAACATTTTTGTTTGATTCGTGTCGAGTGAGATTTTCACCTAGAACCCAAAGGGGAGGGTATTGGCACTGTTCATGGAAAAATGAGAAAAATTAAAATTTCTAAAAATGAAATAAATGCCTTCTATACACCTCAAACATTCACTCTATAATGGAAGATTGTTGTTTTTCGGGATATTTTTTGAAATTTGGGTTCTTTTACTAACATTAACACTTGCGATGAGGCATCTTTTATGCTCATTTCTTGTCTTGAATGATTTATTCTGGGTTTTATTTTGTTTATTTGATGAAAATGAACAACAATAAACACCATGGAAACATTTTTGTTTGATTCGTGTCGAGTGAGATTTTCACCTAGAACCCGATGGGGGGGGTATTGGCACTTTTCATGGAAAAATGAGAAAAATTAAAATTTCTAAAATGAAATAAATGCCTTCTATACACCTCAAACATTCACTCTATAATGGAAGATTGTTGTTTTTCGCGATATTTTTTGAAATTTGGGTTCTTTTACTAACATTAACACTTGCGATGAGGCATCTTTTATGCTCATTTCTTGTCTTGAATGATTTATTCTGGGTTTTATTTTGTTTTTTTGATGAAAATGAACAACAATAAACACCATGGAAACATTTTTGTTTGATTCGTGTCGAGTGAGATTTTCACCTAGAACCCAAAGGGGGGGGTATTGGCACTTTTCATGGAAAAATGAGAAAAATTAAAATATCTAAAAATGAAATAAATGCCTTCTATACACCTCAAACATTCACTCTATAATGGAAGATTGTTGTTTTTCGCGATATTTTTTTAAATTTGGGTTCTTTTACTAACATTAACACTTGCGATGAGGCATCTTTTATGCTCATTTCTTGTCTTGAATGATTTATTCTGGGTTTTATTTTGTTAATTTGATGAAAATGAACAACAATAAACACCATGGAAACATTTTTGTTTGATTCGTGTCGAGTGAGATTTTCACCTAGAACCCAAAGGGGGGGGGTATTGGCACTTTTCATGGAAAAATGAGAAAAATTAAAATTTCTAAAAATGAAATAAATGCCTTCTATACACCTCAAACATTCACTCTTTGGAAGGAATGGAAGATTGTTGTTTTTCGGGATATTTTTTGAAATTTGGGTTCTTTTACTAACATTAACACTTGCGATGAGGCAACTTTTATGCTCATTTCTTGTCTTGAATGATTTATTCTGGGTTTTATTTTGTTAATTTGATGAAAATGAACAACAATAAACACCATGGAAACATTTTAGTTTGATTCATGTCGAGTGAGATTTTCACCTAGAACCCAAAGGGGGGGGTATTGGCACTTTTCATGGAAAAATGAGAAAAATTAAAATTTCTAAAAATGAAATAAATGCCTTCTATACACCTCAAACATTCACTCTTTGGAAGGAATGGAAGATTGTTGTTTTTCGGGATATTTTTTGAAATTTGGGTTCTTTTACTAACATTAACACTTGCGATGAGGCAACTTTTATGCTCATTTCTTGTCTTGAATGATTTATTCTGGGTTTTATTTTGTTAATTTGATGAAAATGAACAACAATAAACACCATGGAAACATTTTAGTTTGATTCATGTCGAGTGAGATTTTCACCTAGAACCCAAAGGGGGGGGTATTGGCACTTTTCATGGAAAAATGAGAAAAATTAAAATTTCTAAAAATGAAATAAATGCCTTCTATACACCTCAAACATTCACTCTATAATGGAAGATTGTTGTTTTTCGCGATATTTTTTTAAATTTGGGTTCTTTTACTAACATTAACACTTGCGATGAGGCAACTTTTATGCTCATTTCTTGTCTTGAATGATTTATTCTGGGTTTTATTTTGTTAATTTGATGAAAATGAACAACAATAAACACCATGGAAACATTTTTGTTTGATTCGTGTCGAGTGAGATTTTCACCTAGAACCCAAAGGGGGGGGTATTGGCACTTTTCATGGAAAAATGAGAAAAATTAAAATTTCTAAAAATGAAATAAATGCCTTCTATACACCTCAAACATTCACTCTTTGGAAGGAATGGAAGATTGTTGTTTTTCGGGATATTTTTTGAAATTTGGGTTCTTTTACTAACATTAACACTTGCGATGAGGCAACTTTTATGCTCATTTCTTGTCTTGAATGATTTATTCTGGGTTTTATTTTGTTAATTTGATGAAAATGAACAACAATAAACACCATGGAAACATTTTAGTTTGATTCATGTCGAGTGAGATTTTCACCTAGAACCCAAAGGGGGGGGTATTGGCACTTTTCATGGAAAAATGAGAAAAATTAAAATTTCTAAAATGAAATAAATGCCTTCTATACACCTCAAACATTCACTCTATAATGGAAGATTGTTGTTTTTCGCGATATTTTTTGAAATTTGGGTTCTTTTACTAACATTAACATTTGCGATGAGGCATCTTTTATGCTCATTTCTTGTCTTGAATGATTTATTCTGGGTTTTATTTTGTTAATTTGATGAAAATGAACAACAATAAACACCATGGAAACATTTTTGTTTGATTCGTGTCGAGTGAGATTTTCACCTAGAACCCAAAGGGGGGGGTATTGGCACTTTTCATGGAAAAATGAGAAAAATTAAAATTTCTAAAAATGAAATAAATGCCTTCTATACACCTCAAACATTCACTCTATAATGGAAGATTGTTGTTTTTCGCGATATTTTTTGAAATTTGGGCTCTTTTACTAACATTAACACTTGCGCTGAGGCATCTTTTATGCTCATTTCTTGTCTTGAATGATTTATTCTGGGTTTTATTTTGTTTATTTGATGAAAATGAACAACAATAAACACCATGGAAACATTTTTGTTTGATTCGTTTCGAGTGAGATTTTCACCTAGAACCCAAAGGGGGGGGTATTGGCACTTCTCATGGAAAAATGAGAAAAATTAAAATTTCTAAAAATGAAATAAATGCCTTCTATACACCTCAAACATTCACTCTATAATCGAAGATTGTTGTTTTTCGCAATATTTTTTGAAATTTGGGCTCTTTTACTAACATTAACACTTGCGCTGAGGCATCTTTTATGCTCATTTCTTGTCTTGAATGATTTATTCTGGGTTTTATTTGTTTATTTGATGAAAATGAACAACAATACACACCATGGAAACATTTTTGTTTGATTTGTGTCGAGTGAGAATTTCACCTAGAACCCAAAGGGGGGGGTATTGGCACTTTTCATGGAAAAATGAGAAAATTAAAATTTCTAAAATGAAATAAATGCCTTCTATACACCTCAAACATTCACTCTATAATGGAAGATTGTTGTTTTTCGCAATATTTTTTTAAATTTGGGCTTTTTTACTAACATTAACACTTGCGATGAGGCATCTTTTATGCTCATTTCTTGTCTTGAATGATTTATTCTGGGTTTTATTTTGTTTATTTGATGAAAATGAACAACAATAAACACCATGGAAACATTTTTGTTTGATTCGTGTCGAGTGAGATTTTCACCTAGAACCCAAAGGGGGGGGGGTATTGGCACTTTTCATGGAAAAATGAGAAAAATTAAAATTTCTAAAAATGAAATAAATGCCTTCTATACACCTCAAACATTCACTCTATAATGGAAGATTGTTGTTTTTCGCGATATTTTTTGAAATTTGGGTTCTTTTACTAACATTAACACTTGCGATGAGGCATCTTTTATGCTCATTTCTTGTCTTGAATGATTTATTCTGGGTTTTATTTTGTTTATTTGATAAAAACGAACACTAATACACACCATGGAAACATTTTTGTTTGATTCGTCTCGAGTGAGATTTTCACCTAGAACCCAAAGGGGAGGGTATTGGCATTGTTCATGGAAAAATGAGAAAAAATAAAATTTCTAAAAATGAAATAAATGCCTTCTATACACCTCAAACATTCACTCTATAATGGAAGATTGTTGTTTTTCGCGATATTTTTTGAAATTTGGGTTCTTTTACTAACATTAACACTTGCGATGAGGCATCTTTTATGCTCATTTCTTGTCTTGAATGATTTATTCTGGGTTTTATTTTGTTAATTTGATGAAAATGAACAACAATAAACACCATGGAAACATTTTTGTTTGATTCGTGTCGAGTGAGATTTTCACCTAGAACCCGATGGGGGGGGTATTGGCACTTTTCATGGAAAAATGAGAAAAATTAAAATTTCTAAAAATGAAATAAATGCCTTCTATACACCTCAAACATTCACTCTATAATGGAAGATTGTTGTTTTTCGCGATATTTTTTGAAATTTGGGTTCTTTTACTAACATTAACACTTGCGATGAGGCATCTTTTATGCTCATTTCTTGTCTTGAATGATTTATTCTGGGTTTTATTTTGTTTTTTTTGATGAAAATGAACAACAATAAACACCATGGAAACATTTTTGTTTGATTCGTGTCGAGTGAGATTTTCACCTAGAACCCAAAGGGGGGGGTATTGGCACTTTTCATGGAAAAATGAGAAAAATTAAAATATCTAAAAATGAAATAAATGCCTTCTATACACCTCAAACATTCACTCTATAATGGAAGATTGTTGTTTTTCGCGATATTTTTTGAAATTTGGGTTCTTTTACTATCATTAACGCTTGCGATGAGGCATCTTTTATGCTCATTTCTTGTCTTGAATGATTTATTCTGGGTTTTATTTTGTTTATTTGATGAAAATGAACAACAATAAACACCATGGAAACATTTTTGTTTGATTCGTGTCGAGTGAGATTTTCACCTAGAACCCAAAGGGGTATTGGCACTTTTCATGGAAAAATGAGAAAAATTAAAATTTCTAAAAATGAAATAAATGCCTTCTATACACCTCAAACATTCACTCTATAATGGAAGATTGTTGTTTTTCGCGATATTTTTTGAAATTTGGGTTCTTTTACTAACATTAACACTTGCGATGAGGCAACTTTTATGCTCATTTCTTGTCTTGAATGATTTATTCTGGGTTTTATTTTGTTAATTTGATGAAAATGAACAACAATAAACACCATGGAAACATTTTTGTTTGATTCGTGTCGAGTGAGATTTTCACCTAGAACCCAAAGGGGGGGGTATTGGCACTTTTCATGGAAAAATGAGAAAAATTAAAATTTCTAAAAATGAAATAAATGCCTTCTATACACCTCAAACATTCACTCTTTGGAAGGAATGGAAGATTGTTGTTTTTCGGGATATTTTTTGAAATTTGGGTTCTTTTACTAACATTAACACTTGCGATGAGGCAACTTTTATGCTCATTTCTTGTCTTGAATGATTTATTCTGGGTTTTATTTTGTTAATTTGATGAAAATGAACAACAATAAACACCATGGAAACATTTTAGTTTGATTCATGTCGAGTGAGATTTTCACCTAGAACCCAAAGGGGGGGGTATTGGCACTTTTCATGGAAAAATGAGAAAAATTAAAATTTCTAAAAATGAAATAAATGCCTTCTATACACCTCAAACATTCACTCTATAATGGAAGATTGTTGTTTTTCGCGATATTTTTTGAAATTTGGGTTCTTTTACTAACATTAACACTTGCGATGAGGCATCTTTTATGCTCATTTCTTGTCTTGAATGATTTATTCTGGGTTTTATTTTGTTAATTTGATGAAAATGAACAACAATAAACACCATGGAAACTTTTTTGTTTGATTCGTGTCGGGTGAGATTTTCACCTAGAACCCAAAGGGGGGGGTATTGGCACTTTTCATGGAAAAATGAGAAAAATTAAAATTTCTAAAAATGAAATAAATGCCTTCTATACACCTCAAACATTCACTCTATAATGGAAGATTGTTGTTTTTCGCGATATTTTTGAAATTTGGGCTCTTTTACTAACATTAACACTTGCGCTGAGGCATCTTTTATGCTCATTTCTTGTCTTGAATGATTTATTCTGGGTTTTATTTTGTTTATTTGATGAAAATGAACAACAATAAACACCATGGAAACATTTTTGTTTGATTCGTTTCGAGTGAGATTTTCACCTAGAACCCAAAGGGGGGGGTATTGGCACTTCTCATGGAAAAATGAGAAAAATTAAAATTTCTAAAAATGAAATAAATGCCTTCTATACACCTCAAACATTCACTCTATAATCGAAGATTGCTGTTTTTCGCAATATTTTTTGAAATTTGGGCTCTTTTACTAACATTAACACTTGCGCTGAGGCATCTTTTATGCTCATTTCTTGTCTTGAATGATTTATTCTGGGTTTTATTTTGTTTATTTGATGAAAATGAACAACAATACACACCATGGAAACATTTTTGTTTGATTTGTGTCGAGTGAGAATTTCACCTAGAACCCAAAGGGGGGGGTATTGGCACTTTTCATGGAAAAATGAGAAAAATTAAAAGTTTCTAAAAATGAAATAAATGCCTTCTATACACCTCAAACATTCACTCTATAATGGAAGATTTTTGTTTTTCGCAATATTTTTTTAAATTTGGGCTTTTTTACTAACATTAACACTTGCGATGAGGCATCTTTTATGCTCATTTCTTGTCTTGAATGATTTATTCTGGGTTTTATTTTGTTTATTTGATGAAAATGAACAACAATAAACACCATGGAAACATTTTTGTTTGATTCGTGTCGAGTGAGATTTTCACCTAGAACCCAAAGGGGGGGGGGTATTGGCACTTTTCATGGAAAAATGAGAAAATTAAAATTTCTAAAAATGAAATAAATGCCTTCTATACACCTCAAACATTCACTCTATAATGGAAGATTGTTGTTTTTCGCGATATTTTTTGAAATTTGGGTTCTTTTACTAACATTAACACTTGCGATGAGGCATCTTTTATGCTCATTTCTTGTCTTGAATGATTTATTCTGGGTTTTATTTTGTTTATTTGATGAAAATGAACAACATAAACATTTTTGTTTGATTCGTGTCGAGTGAGAATTTCACCTAGAACCCAAAGGGGGGGGGTATTGGCACTTTTCATGGAAAAATGAGAAAAATTAAAATTTCTAAAAATGAAATAAATGCCTTCTATACACCTCAAACATTCACTCTATAATGGAAGATTGTTGTTTTTTCGCGATATTTTTGAAATTTGGGTTCTTTTACTAACATTAACACTTGCGATGAGGCATCTTTTATGCTCATTTCTTGTCTTGAATGATTTATTCTGGGTTTTATTTTGTTTATTTGATGAAAATGAACAACAATAAACACCATGGAAACATTTTTGTTTGATTCGTGTCGAGTGAGAATTTCACCTAGAACCCAAAGGGGGGGGGTATTGGGCACTTTTCATGGAAAAATGAGAAAAATTAAAATTTCTAAAAATGAAATAAATGCCTTCTATACACCTCAAACATTCACTCTATAATGGAAGATTGTTGTTTTTTCGCGATATTTTTTGAAATTTGGGTTCTTTTACTAACATTAACACTTGCGATGAGGCATCTTTTATGCTCATTTCTTGTCTTGAATGATTTATTCTGGTTTTATTTTGTTTATTTGATAAAAACGAACAACAATACACACCATGGAAACATTTTTGTTTGATTCGTCTCGAGTGAGATTTTCACCTAGAACCCAAAGGGGAGGGTATTGGCACTGTTCATGGAAAAATGAGAAAAAATAAAATTTCTAAAAATGAAATAAATGCCTTCTATACACCTCAAACATTCACTCTATAATGGAAGATTGTTGTTTTTTCGCGATATTTTTTGAAATTTGGGTTCTTTTACTAACATTAACACTTGCGATGAGGCATCTTTTATGCTCATTTCTTGTCTTGAATGATTTATTCTGGGTTTTATTTTGTTAATTTGATGAAAATGAACAACAATAAACACCATGGAAACATTTTTGTTTGATTCGTGTCGAGTGAGATTTTCACCTAGAACCCAAAGGGGGGGGTATTGGCACTTTTCATGGAAAAATGAGAAAAATTAAAATTTCTAAAAATGAAATAAATGCCTTCTATACACCTCAAACATTCACTCTATAATGGAAGATTGTTGTTTTTCGGGATATTTTTTGAAATTTGGGTTCTTTTACTAACATTAACACTTGCGATGAGGCATCTTTTATGCTCATTTCTTGTCTTGAATGATTTATTCTGGGTTTTATTTTGTTAATTTGATGAAAATGAACAACAATAAACACCATGGAAACATTTTTGTTGATTCGTGTCGAGTGAGATTTTCACCTAGAACCCAAAGGGGAGGGTATTGGCACTGTTCATGGAAAAATGAGAAAAATTAAAAATTCTAAAAATGAAATAAATGCCTTCTATACACCTCAAACATTCACTCTATAATGGAAGATTGTTGTTTTTCGGGATATTTTTTGAAATTTGGGTTCTTTTACTAACATTAACACTTGCGATGAGGCATCTTTTATGCTCATTTCTTGTCTTGAATGATTTATTCTGGGTTTTATTTTGTTTATTTGATGAAAATGAACAACAATAAACACCATGGAAACATTTTTGTTTGATTCGTGTCGAGTGAGATTTTCACCTAGAACCCGATGGGGGGGTATTGGCACTTTTCATGGAAAAATGAGAAAAATTAAAATTTCTAAAAATGAAATAAATGCCTTCTATACACCTCAAACATTCACTCTATAATGGAAGATTGTTGTTTTTCGCGATATTTTTTTAAATTTGGGTTCTTTTACTAACATTAACACTTGCGATGAGGCATCTTTTATGCTCATTTCTTGTCTTGAATGATTTATTCTGGGTTTTATTTTGTTAATTTGATGAAAATGAACAACAATAAACACCATGGAAACATTTTTGTTTGATTCGTGTCGAGTGAGATTTTCACCTAGAACCCAAAGGGGGGGGTATTGGCACTTTTCATGGAAAAATGAGAAAAATTAAAATTTCTAAAAATGAAAAAAATGCCTTCTATACACCTCAAACATTCACTCTATAATGGAAGATTGTTGTTTTTTCGCGATATTTTTTTGAAATTTGGGTTCTTTTACTAACATTAACACTTGCGATGAGGCAACTTTTATGCTCATTTCTTGTCTTGAATGATTTATTCTGGGTTTTATTTTGTTAATTTGATGAAAATGAACAACAATAAACACCATGGAAACATTTTTGTTTGATTCGTGTCGAGTGAGATTTTCACCTAGAACCCAAAGGGGGGGGTATTGGCACTTTTCATGGAAAAATGAGAAAAATTAAAATTTCTAAAAATGAAATAAATGCCTTCTATACACCTCAAACATTCACTCTTTGGAAGGAATGGAAGATTGTTGTTTTTCGGGATATTTTTTGAAATTTGGGTTCTTTTACTAACATTAACACTTGCGATGAGGCAACTTTTATGCTCATTTCTTGTCTTGAATGATTTATTCTGGGTTTTATTTTGTTAATTTGATGAAAATGAACAACAATAAACACCATGGAAACATTTTTGTTTGATTCATGTCGAGTGAGATTTTCACCTAGAACCCAAAGGGGGGGGTATTGGCACTTTTCATGGAAAAATGAGAAAAATTAAAATTTCTAAAAATGAAATAAATGCCTTCTATACACCTCAAACATTCACTCTATAATGGAAGATTGTTGTTTTTTCGCGATATTTTTTGAAATTTGGGTTCTTTTACTAACATTAACACTTGCGATGAGGCATCTTTTATGCTCATTTCTTGTCTTGAATGATTTATTCTGGGTTTTATTTTGTTAATTTGATGAAAATGAACAAAAATAAACACCATGGAAACATTTTTGTTTGATTCGTGTCGAGTGAGATTTTCACCTAGAACCCAAAGGGGGGGGTATTGCACTTTTCATGAAAAATGAGAAAAATTAAAATTTCTAAAAATGAAAAAAATGCCTTCTATACACCTCAAACATTCACTCTATAATGGAAGATTGTTGTTTTTCGCGATATTTTTTGAAATTTGGGTTCTTTTACTACATAACACTTGCGATGAGGCAACTTTTATGCTCATTTCTTGTCTTGAATGATTTATTCTGGTTTTATTTTGTTAATTTGATGAAAATGAACAACAATAAACACCATGGAAACATTTTGTTTGATTCGTGTCGAGTGAGATTTTCACCTAGAACCCAAAGGGGGGGTATTGGCACTTTTCATGGAAAAATGAGAAAAATTAAAATTTCTAAAAATGAAATAAATGCCTTCTATACACCTCAAACATTCACTCTTTGGAAGGAATGGAAGATTGTTGTTTTTCGGGATATTTTTTGAAATTTGGGTTCTTTTACTAACATTAACACTTGCGATGAGGCAACTTTTATGCTCATTTCTTGTCTTGAATGATTTATTCTGGGTTTTATTTTGTTAATTTGATGAAAATGAACAACAATAAACACCATGGAAACATTTTTGTTTGATTCATGTCGAGTGAGATTTTCACCTAGAACCCAAAGGGGGGGGTATTGGCACTTTTCATGGAAAAATGAGAAAATTAAAATTTCTAAAAATGAAATAAATGCCTTCTATACACCTCAAACATTCACTCTATAATGGAAGATTGTTGTTTTTTCGCGATATTTTTTGAAATTTGGGTTCTTTTACTAACATTAACACTTGCGATGAGGCATCTTTTATGCTCATTTCTTGTCTTGAATGATTTATTCTGGGTTTTATTTTGTTAATTGATGAAAATGAACAAAAATAAACACCATGGAAACATTTTTGTTTGATTCGTGTCGAGTGAGATTTTCACCTAGAACCCAAAGGGGGGGGTATTGGCACTTTTCATGGAAAAATGAGAAAAATTAAAATTTCTAAAAATGAAATAAATGCCTTCTATACACCTCAAACATTCACTCTATAATGGAAGATTGTTGTTTTTTTCGCGATATTTTTTGAAATTTGGGCTCTTTACTAACATTAACACTTGCGCTGAGGCATCTTTTATGCTCATTTCTTGTCTTGAATGATTTATTCTGGGTTTTTATTTTGTTTATTTGATGAAAATGAACAACAATAAACACCATGGAAACATTTTTGTTTGATTCGTTTCGAGTGAGATTTTCACCTAGAACCCAAAGGGGGGGGTATTGGCACTTTTCATGGAAAAATGAGAAAAATTAAAATTTCTAAAAATGAAATAAATGCCTTCTATACACCTCAAACATTCACTCTATAATGGAAGATTGTTGTTTTTCGCGATATTTTTTTGAAATTTGGGTTCTTTTACTAACATTAACACTTGCGATGAGGCATCTTTTATGCTCATTTCTTGTCTTGAATGATTTATTCTGGGTTTTATTTTGTTAATTTGATGAAAATGAACAACAATAAACACCATGGAAACATTTTTGTTTGATTCGTGTCGAGTGAGATTTTCACCTAGAACCCAAAGGGGGGGGTATTGGCACTTTTCATGGAAAAATGAGAAAAATTAAAATTTCTAAAAATGAAATAAATGCCTTCTATACACCTCAAACATTCACTCTATAATGGAAGATTGTTGTTTTTCGCGATATTTTTTGAAATTTGGGCTCTTTACTAACATTAACACTTGCGCTGAGGCATCTTTTATGCTCATTTCTTGTCTTGAATGATTTATTCTGGGTTTTATTTTGTTTATTTGATGAAAATGAACAACAATAAACACCATGGAAACATTTTTGTTTGATTCGTTTCGAGTGAGATTTTCACCTAGAACCCAAAGGGGGCGTATTGGCACTTCTCATGGAAAAATGAGAAAAATTAAAATTTCTAAAAATGAAATAAATGCCTTCTATACACCTCAAACATTCACTCTATAATCGAAGATTGTTGTTTTTCGCATATTTTTGAAATTTGGGCTCTTTTACTAACATTAACACTTGCGCTGAGGCATCTTTTATGCTCATTTCTTGTCTTGAATGATTTATTCTGGGTTTTATTTTGTTTATTTGATGAAAATGAACAACAATACACACCATGGAAACATTTTTGTTTGATTTGTGTCGAGTGAGAATTTCACCTAGAACCCAAAGGGGGGGTATTGGCACTTTTCATGGAAAAATGAGAAAAATTAAAATTTCTAAAAATGAAATAAATGCCTTCTATACACCTCAAACATTCACTCTATAATGGAAGATTGTTGTTTTTCGCAATATTTTTTAAATTTGGGCTTTTTACTAACATTAACACTTGCGATGAGGCATCTTTTATGCTCATTTCTTGTCTTGAATGATTTATTCTGGGTTTTATTTTGTTTATTTGATGAAAATGAACAACAATAACACCATGGAAACATTTTTGTTTGATTCGTGTCGAGTGAGATTTTCACCTAGAACCCAAAGGGGGGGGGGGTATTGGCACTTTTCATGGAAAAATGAGAAAATTAAAATTTCTAAAAATGAAATAAATGCCTTCTATACACCTCAAACATTCACTCTATAATGGAAGATTGTTGTTTTTCGCGATATTTTTTGAAATTTGGGTTCTTTTACTAACATTAACACTTGCGATGAGGCATCTTTTATGCTCATTTCTTGTCTTGAATGATTTATTCTGGGTTTTATTTTGTTTATTTGATGAAAATGAACAACAATAAACACCATGGAAACATTTTTGTTTGATTCGTGTCGAGTGAGAATTTCACCTAGAACCCAAAGGGGGGGGGTATTGGCACTTTTCATGGAAAAATGAGAAAAATTAAAATTTCTAAAAATGAAATAAATGCCTTCTATACACCTCAAACATTCACTCTATAATGGAAGATTGTTGTTTTTCGCGATATTTTTTGAAATTTGGGTTCTTTTACTAACATTAACACTTGCGATGAGGCATCTTTTATGCTCATTTCTTGTCTTGAATGATTTATTCTGGGTTTTATTTTGTTTATTTTGATAAAAACGAACAACAATACACACCATGGAAACATTTTTGTTTGATTCGTCTCGAGTGAGATTTTCACCTAGAACCCAAAGGGGGGGGTATTGGCACTTTTCATGGAAAAATGAGAAAAATTAAAATATCTAAAAATGAAATAAATGCCTTCTATACACCTCAAACATTCACTCTATAATGGAAGATTGTTGTTTTTCGCGATATTTTTGAAATTTGGGCTCTTTTACTAACATTAACACTTGCGATGAGGCATCTTTTATGCTCAATTTCTTGTCTTGAATGATTTATTCTGGGTTTTATTTTGTTTATTTGATGAAAATGAACAACAATAAACACCATTGGAAACATTTTTGTTTGATTCGTGTCGAGTGAGATTTTCACCTTGAACCCAAAGGGGGGTATTGGCACTTTTCATGGAAAAATGAGAAAAATTAAAATTTCTAAAAATGAAATAAATGCCTTCTATACACCTCAAACATTCACTCTATATTGGAAGATTGTTGTTTTTCGCGATATTTTTTGAAATTTGGGTTCTTTTACTAACATTAACACTTGCGATGAGGCATCTTTTATGCTCATTTCTTGTCTTGAATGATTTATTTTGGGTTTTATTTTGTTTATATGATGAAAATGAACAACAATAAACACCATGGAAACATTTTTGTTTGATTCGTGTCGAGTGAGATTTTCACCTAGAACCCAAAGGGGAGGGTATTGGCACTTTTCATGGAAAAATGAGAAAAATTAAAATTTCTAAAAATGAAATAAATGCCTTCTATACACCTCAAACATTCACTCTATAATGGAAGATTGTTGTTTTCGGGATATTTTTTGAAATTTGGTTCTTTTACTAACATTAACACTTGCGATGAGGCATCTTTTATGCTCATTTCTTGTCTTGAATGATTTATTCTGGGTTTTATTTTGTTAATTTGATGAAAATGAACAACAGTAAACACCATGGAAACATTTTTGTTTGATTCGTGTCGAGTGAGATTTTCACCTAGAACCCAAAGGGGGGGTATTGGCACTTTTCATGGAAAAATGAGAAAATTAAATTTCTAAAAATGAAATAAATGCCTTCTATACACCTCAAACATTCACTCTATAATGGAAGATGTTGTTTTCGCGATATTTTTTGAAATTTGGGTTCTTTTACTAACATTAACACTTGCGATGAGGCATCATTTTATGCTCATTTCTTGTCTTGAATGATTTATTCTGGGTTTTATTTTGTTAATTTGATGAAAATGAACAACAATAAACACCATGGAAACATTTTTGTTTGATTCGTGTCGAGTGAGATTTTCACCTAGAACCCAAAGGGGGGGTATTGGCACTTTTCATGGAAAAATGAGAAAATTAAAATTTCTAAAAATGAAATAAATGCCTTCTATACACCTCAAACATTCACTCTTTGGAAGGAATGGAAGATTGTTGTTTTTCGGGATATTTTTTTGAAATTTGGGTTCTTTTACTAACATTAACACTTGCGATGAGGCATCTTTTTATGCTCATTTCTTGTCTTGAATGATTAATTCTGGGTTTTATTTTGTTTATTTGATGAAAATGAACAACAATAAACCCCATGGAAACATTTTTGTTTGATTCATGTCGAGTGAGATTTTCACCTAGAACCCAAAGGGGGGGTATTGGCACTTTTCATGGAAAAATGAGAAAAATTAAAATTTCTAAAAATGAAATAAATGCCTTCTATACACCTCAAACATTCACTCTATAATGGAAGATTGTTGTTTTTCGCGATATTTTTTGAAATTTGGGTTCTTTTACTAACATTAACACTTGCGATGAGGCATCTTTTATGCTCATTTCTTGTCTTGAATGATTTATTCTGGGTTTTATTTGTTTATTTGATAAAAACGAACAACAATACACACCATGGAAACATTTTTGTTTGATTCGTGTCGAGTGAGATTTTCACCTAGAACCCAAAGGGGGGGGTATTGGCACTTTTCATGGAAAAATGAGAAAAATTAAAATATCTAAAAATGAAATAAATGCCTTCTATACACCTCAAACATTCACTCTATAATGGAAGATTGTTGTTTTTCGCGATATTTTTGAAATTTGGGCTCTTTTACTAACATTAACACTTGCGATGAGGCATCTTTTATGCTCATTTCTTGTCTTGAATGATTTATTCTGGGTTTTATTTTGTTTATTTGATGAAAATGAACAACAATAAACACCATGGAAACATTTTTGTTTGATTCGTGTCGAGTGAGATTTTCACCTAGAACCCAAAGGGGGGGGTATTGGCACTTTTCATGGAAAAATGAGAAAAATTAAAATTTCTAAAAATGAAATAAATGCCTTCTATACACCTCAAACATTCACTCTATATTGAAAGATTGTTGTTTTTTCGCGATATTTTTTGAAATTTGGGTTCTTTTACTAACATTAACACTTGCGATGAGGCATCTTTTATGCTCATTTCTTGTCTTGAATGATTTATTTTGGGTTTTATTTTGTTTATTTGATGAAAATGAACAACAATAAACACCATGGAAACATTTTTGTTTGATTCGTGTCGAGTGAGATTTTCACCTAGAACCCAAAGGGGGGGGTATTGGCACTTTTCATGGAAAAATGAGAAAAATTAAAATTTCTAAAAATGAAATAAATGCCTTCTATACACCTCAAACATTCACTCTATAATGGAAGATTGTTGTTTTTCGCGATATTTTTGAAATTTGGGTTCTTTTACTAACATTAACGCTTGCGATGAGGCATCTTTTATGCTCATTTCTTGTCTTGAATGATTTATTCTGGGTTTTATTTTGTTAATTTGATGAAAATGAACAACAATAAACACCATGGAAACATTTTTGTTTGATTCGTGTCGAGTGAGATTTTCACCTAGAACCCAAAGGGGGGGGTATTGGCACTTTTCATGGAAAAATGAGAAAAATTAAAATATCTAAAAATGAAATAAATGCCTTCTATACACCTCAAACATTCACTCTATAATGGAAGATTGTTGTTTTTCGCGATATTTTTTGAAATTTGGGCTCTTTTACTAACATTAACACTTGCGATGAGGCATCTTTTATGCTCATTTCTTGTCTTGAATGATTTATTCTGGGTTTTATTTTGTTTATTTGATGAAAATGAACAACAATAAACACCATGGAAACATTTTTGTTTGATTCGTGTCGAGTGAGATTTTCACCTAGAACCCAAAGGGGGGGGTATTGGCACTTTTCATGGAAAAATGAGAAAAATTAAAATTTCTAAAAATGAAATAAATGCCTTCTATACACCTCAAACATTAACTCTATAATGAAGATTGTTGTTTTTCGCGATATTTTTTAAATTTGGGTTCTTTTACTAACATTAACACTTGCGATGAGGCATCTTTATGCTCATTTCTTGTCTTGAATGATTTATTCTGGGTTTTATTTTGTTTATTTGATGATGAAATGAACAACAATAAACACCATGGAAACATTTTTGTTTGATTCGTGTCGAGTGAGATTTTCACCTAGAACCCAAAGGGGGGGGTATTGGCACTTTTCATGGAAAATGAGAAAAATTAAAATTTCTAAAAATGAAATAAATGCCTTCTATACACCTCAAACATTCACTCTATAATGGAAGATTGTTGTTTTTCGCGATATTTTTTTAAATTTGGGTTCTTTTACTAACATTAACACTTGCGATGAGGCATCTTTTATGCTCATTTCTTGTCTTGAATGATTTATTCTGGGTTTTATTTTGTTTATTTGATGAAAATGAACAACAATAAACACCATGGAAACATTTTTGTTTGATTCGTGTCGAGTGAGATTTTCACCTTGAACCCAAAGGGGGGGGGCACTTTTCATGGAAAAATAAGAAAAATTAAAATTTCTAAAAATGAAATAAATGCCTTCTATACACCTCAAACATTCACTCTATAATGGAAGATTGTTGTTTTTCGCGATATTTTTTGAAATTTGGGTTCTTTTACTAACATTAACGCTTGCGATGAGGCATCTTTTATGCTCATTTCTTGTCTTGAATGATTTATTCTGGGTTTTATTTTGTTAATTTGATGAAAATGAACAACAATAAACACCATGGAAACATTTTTGTTTGATTCGTGTCGAGTGAGATTTTAACCTAGAACCCAAAGGGCGGGGTATTGGCACTTTTCATGGAAAAATGAGAAAAATTAAAATTTCTAAAAATGAAATAAATGCCTTCTATACACCTCAAACATTCACTCTATAATGGAAGATTGTTGTTTTTCGCGATATTTTTTGAAATTTGGGTTCTTTTACTAACATTAACGCTTGCGATGAGGCATCTTTTATGCTCATTTCTTGTCTTGAATGATTTATTCTGGGTTTTATTTTGTTAATTTGATGAAAATGAACAACATAAAACACCATGGAAACATTTTTGTTTGATTCGTCTCGAGTGAGATTTTCACCTAGAACCCAAAGGGGGGGGTATTGGCACTTTTCATGGAAAAATGAGAAAAATTAAAATATCTAAAAATGAAATAAATGCCTTCTATACACCTCAAACATTCACTCTATAATGGAAGATTGTTGTTTTTCGCGATATTTTTTGAAATTTGGGTTCTTTTACTAACATTAACGCTTGCGATGAGGCATCTTTTATGCTCATTTCTTGTCTTGAATGATTTATTCTGGGTTTTATTTTGTTAATTTGATGAAAATGAACAACAATAAACACCATGGAAACATTTTTGTTTGATTCGTGTCGAGTGAGATTTTCACCTTGAACCCAAAGGGGGGGGTATTGGCACTTTTCATGGAAAAATGAGAAAAATTAAAATTTCTAAAAATGAAATAAATGCCTTCTATACACCTCAAACATTCACTCTATAATGGAAGATTGTTGTTTTTCGCGATATTTTTTGAAATTTGGGCTCTTTTACTAACATTAACACTTGCGATGAGGCATCTTTTATGCTCTTTTCTTGTCTTGAATGATTTATTCTGGGTTTTATTTTGTTTATTTGATGAAAATGAACAACAATAAACACCATGGAAACATTTTTGTTTGATTCGTGTCGAGTGAGATTTTCACCTAGAACCCAAAGGGGGGGGTATTGGCACTTTTAATGGAAAAATGAGAAAAATTAAAATTTCTAAAAATGAAATAAATGCCTTCTATACACCTCAAACATTCACTCTATATTGGAAGATTTTTGTTTTTCGCGATATTTTTTGAAATTTGGGTTCTTTTACTAACATTAACAC